>NC_083774.1:21827387-21992387 GCF_963514075.1 Conger conger
TGATATTTTTGGAATTAAATACTGCATGAGTTGAGGCTAAGTGAAAGAGAAGGGTAAATGCAGAGGTTGCGGTTGAAGCTGTGTCTTTGTGGAAATGCCAGCCTCTTGTCAACTGTACTGTTGTCAGGGACACAAATTGATTCCCTTTCAGCGAATGTGATCGGGGGACAGATTGCTCTCAGGTGGAAAACGAGCTTGGGCTCCTTCTCTCTGCGTCCCGTCTGAAGTTAAGGGCACCAGCGCCAAACCAGTCATTACGATAAGATCTTTTCCTTTCAGACAAATGCCTCCTGGCTCTTGTGTGGGCCTCATTCCAATCACGACCAAGGGCTTTCTCACCGTAAAACACGTTGAGAGGCTGTGGGGTTTTTTCGTGGCAGGGGTTTCGATATTTATCGCCGGCAATACGCTTTTAAAGCAGAGTCCTGATTGTTTCTCCGCCGTGACACTGGAGAGACAACCAGCTATGGGTGGATGGGAGATGGGATCGCTGATGCGTAGGAGTGATGGGGAAAACACCCACAGCTCAAATCGCTGCACCAGGCCACCGTTCCCACAGACCGAATATTTCACAATGCCCCTCAGTGCCACTACTTACCTCCGCTCTTATTGTGCCGCGGGTGATTCTCACTGTCAGTGAATATGTGACATTAAATATCTCTGCTTATGTGAGAGGGCCATGTTATGACCGGTTCTTGAAATTTATGACTGCGACCGTGATAAGCAGACCATGAAAGCGACGTCTCTCCCGCTTACTCATTTACTCGGTCAGTCGTTCAGTCCATCTCGCATGCTCTCAATTATTGAGTGAGCAATTCCCCTGCCAGCGAACGGCAATAACAGTATTTTACCTCTTAGACAAAAAAGCAGGAAAAGAGCAAAATATCATGGTGGAGAGAAAAGGGCAAAATAGTGATATAGTCGTGTTCTGCATCTGTGTTCTGCACTGCGTTGTGCCATTATAAAAAAAAAACAGTAGGTGCAATACAGGACATACTACAGTGTTCAAAGTAGATTGCAAAATTCAGGTGGTATTCTGTGTGTGTGACATGGCTGTGTCAGGCTCTTCATGTACACTCGAACCTGTGGCACACACTACTCTGCTATGCACTGGCTATAGACTGAGCCTCCTTCACCACACCCACAGATCCTCCAACCGCTAAAACAGCAGCGGCAGAATGAGCCTACTGGGGAGAGGAGACACAGTCATTTTGTTTTATTGCATTCTTTGTTGCCTTGGAAACCGGCCGTGCAAGTTGGATTTGTTGCGAGATATGATAGCCGGTTAATTTCTGCCATGATGTAGTGTCAGTCTCCTGGGGTTTCTTTTTAATTAGCATATTCTTCTGGTTCCATCTCCCTGAGAAAGGTTTACAGTGAATTCATTTGTGATGGGTCCCTTGGTTTACAGTGAATTAATTTGTGATGCGTCCCTTGGATTACAGTGAATTCATTTGTGATGCGTCCCTTGGTTTACAGTGAATTCATTTGTGATGCGTCCCTTGGATTACAGTGAATTCATTTGTGATGCGTCCCTTGGATTACAGTGAATTCATTTGTGATGCGTCCCTTGGATTACAGTGAATTCATTTGTGATGCGTCCCTTGGTTTACAGTGAATTCATTTGCGATGCGTCCCTTGGTTTACAGTGAATTCATTTTGCGATGCGTCCCTTGGTTTACAGTGGCTTGGGGGGAAGGAATGACAACAAGGTGTGGTGTTGCCGCATGCTCAGTGGGGTTGGAGAATGCCAGGTTCCCATGTAGTCTGTCTGTTAATGGCTCTCACTACTGGGGCCACTGATGACCGCTCATCTGCTCCCGTCAAGTGTTGTGATGTCACAGCCACATCCTTGAAAGGCAGTCTCCAGGGAGACGGGTGACACCTCGCTCCAGGGCCCTGCCGTTTGCATATGTTTATTCCCTGTTAGAACGTGGCCTGCAGTGGAAGATGTCACCCTGCCGAACAGCGCTCGTTTTGAAACTAAGGCATGGAGAAAACCGGTAATTCCGCTTGAAATATTTCATCATGGAACAAAATGGCATGTGGCAGACATTCATTATGCGCCTTCCACACATTAGACGGCACGGGGTGTTTCCCTGCCTCCATTTCACTCATTATCCACTCTATCCTTCAGCTCCCCGTGACGGAAGAGACAGATCCATTTCTGCATGTCAGCCATGCTCTCTGATCTCCACGCCTCAAACCTGTCATCACTGTTCACTTCCATTCATGTGCTGGTGCTAATAATTTTCTAGCTCACCAACTCACCACCTAATTACCAACCAGGTATGACACCTTCCTACCCCCCCTACTCTGCCTATATCTGTCCACTGTTGTCTCATTTGAAGTATCTGCACCTGTATATGGAAGGCAGAAACACCCCCTTGAACATGGTGTGATTTAAACCATCCTCCCAGGAGGGTCCCAACTTGAACATGGACATTTTATTGCTCTGGGCATCCTTTACAGTACACAGAAGACACAAATGCGCACTGTGTTGAAAGAAGATGGATCTGAAGACTGAGGCTGTTTATAATGGATTAATTCTGCTGTTCTCCCAGTACCAGAAAGGTTTTGATCATCACTGTAAATTTCAATTGAATATTTGTCCCATTTCTTTTCTTCAGCTTCATCAGGACAGTTGGGATGTGCTTGTATTTCACTTGAATGTTTAGAATTGAAAGGTACAATAGGTAATTTCGGACTTCTAAAGGTCAAGAGAGGAATAGCAGCAACAAACACCTTCAAACCACAACACTGTTTATCCCTCCCCCTTCTATGTAATCGCGCTGGCGTTGAAGCGCAATTGGCTGTGGAAGTTAGAACCAATTTTCAACCAATGAGCTTGAATTATTGTACAGTTATACAATGTTTTGGTACAGAGTGTCGGGCCATCAACTATATATTTTGAAACCAGAATTTAAGGACTATAAACACAGGAAGAGGGTGAGTCAACATGTGAGCCTTTTTAAATGATAGGAAGGCATTTACAATGGTCTTTATATTTAAACACAAAAATCTTACCTATTGTACCTTTAATATCTAAATGGATTATACATTCAGCATGAAAAGGCTTTTGTGACAGGGCCAGTACGATAATTCACATCTCTAGTCGTTTCACCTTGGCCACATTGCATATAGGCAAGCAGAATTGTTTAAGAACAGAATAAAGATGCCACCCCTCTGTGCAACTTTCTTGAATGAGAGCGAATGTGCTGTATTGGTTACTGTGGAAACCCAGAGAGGGGGAATTGACCCTGGGTCAGGACTGATACAACACAATAGTTAAATAGAGTCAGAGTCACAGTATAGCCTTTCGGAGTGGCTGTTTACCAGCACCGATTATCGAAAAATGCCTATTCCCTTTGTTCCTTTTTCATTGACAGCTCTCTCCGCACCTGCTGCAACTGCACAATTCATGCAATTCACGCTCAGCCGTTTATTATTTCTGTTTCTGCCTTTGTGCTGGTGCATGGAGCCCCTGGAATTAGGGGGCTAAGGTTCGACTCCAAACCACAGATCGATTTCCCCAGCCCTCCCTGAACATGCTGTGTAGGATCAGCAGTCTTAATTTAGTCTTTTGAAACGTCTGCCACTTCTGAATGAAAAGGTGGCATTCAGACATTGTTGATGGTCACAGGACAGAGTTTGAGTCACCACTATGTCTGGTGCTCACAGTGACATCATCTCCTCAGACTCATCAGCCTATGGCTGAAAGCCTGGCTCAGGGGTTTGACACGTGTGTATTGTTGCTTGGCTGGGTAGGAATCGTGTCCTAACACCCTCACTATAAACCCTCACTGCCTACACTGAAGCTAGGGCCTTGTTTGTCCCTTTTGTTGTTGTATCTCTGCCTTGCCATTTCTTCTTAAGGGACAGGATGATTACAGTAATCATCAAGAACAGGAGGAAACGGTAGCATATTAAAATACAGCAATTACAATTCAAATGCTGAAATTGTTTTTGTAAAAAAGCTTGAAGTAACATTAGAATTAGGATGTGCAACATGACTACATCTTAACACTACTGTGTAATAATACCACCTGCTGAAGGATGAAAGATAAGCAAAGGGTTTATATATACTTAAAAAAGAAAAAATAATTTTAGTGCAATTTCACTAGCACATACAAAGCCCGTTTTTCTAGTGGACGGAGGACATTAGACTAGTTTTCTTCATTTCAGTTTCCTTATAGCTCACAGGTACAATTAATTTCAATGGATTTTGAATTGCATTTGGAAGACAACAATAATACAATAATTTGTTTTTCTTGCTGCATTAAGTTGCCTTGTGTTAAGCTCGCTATTGTTTCAACTGATGTTTTTTTCCCCCCATTTTATTAGTAGTGAGAGACATTCCTCTAAAAAACCTACAAATCCAGAATTATTGGCACCCCCTGATTGACAATGCACAAAAAATACTGATTGCATTTTGGTTCCATCAGGGAGAACCTTTGTTTGGTACATTCTCCGTTTTGAGTGTTGCAAACTTACATTGGTTTCCACACTGCAGGCTGGCATTATCCTCTGCTACATATGAGTGAACTGCCACTGCACTGTGAGGACAGGAAGCAGACCTTCTCCTGGGGATGCTGGGTGGCAGGGGAATCAGACCTCTTCTCTCTGCTGCGTCCAGTAGCCCAGTCCATGTTTGCTTAATGGCATATTTAATGCTTTCTGTGGGTCATCCACAGGGAGCTGATTTACAGATTATGGATCACGGACCAATCCAACTGGAGCGCCCCAGAGATAAATCAGAAGGGACCTGTGTTCTGGGTTCTGTGGGGGGGGGGGGTGCGTGAGAGCAAGCAGCCTTATTAAATCATCTGCACTCTATGTATGCTAAAGGGAAGAGGACGTCAGTATACACTGCATAGAATATACAATACCCTAAAGCACTCCCCAACCACACACATATAGTTTTTATATAGCCGGGTTTGTGTGTCTGTATTTTAATTGTCTGTATAACTGCTCACCTCAAATTCCCTGAGCATCCAACAGTGGCGCTGATACTTTCAGAGGGTCGGACCTGCTGACCCACAATTTGTCTGAGACTTTGTTCAAATAATGTGCTTCAAAATGGCAGCCATACGTACTCTGATGAGGTGTGTGTCTGCCATTTAAATATCCCTGTGTATATTTGTTTAACACTCCTCTGATCATGCTATGCCATGTTGGCATTTAACTGCTGCAGGGAAAGCTCTTAGGGAAATAGGTGAAGAGTTTGAAATATTGGGAGCTGTATTGACCGCGTTGTTCTGAAGGCGCGCTGTACTGGTCGTGCTGTATTTGTGAGAAGGCGGAGCAGCTCAAGTGCTCTCTGAGCCTGACTCGCCAGCCACCCAGCAGCTTCCTGTTGAGTGTGAGAAACACAGTGCAGAACACCACCCAATATCTTATTTGCATGATAGCGCAACAAAATCAGCTTACAGACTGTGAAGAACTTAGAGATGAGAACCGATGACGTGACGTCATCATTTGCATCATTTCAGCAGCTACAGAATTTGGGTTATTTTGAGTACAGACTTTGACTGAACGGCAGTTATACAATCTATGGCTTTTTGACTTCAAAAGTTTGCAACAAAGCAAAATGATTTGTCATTGCCTCCGAGCTATCAACTACCCGTACTCAGAGGAGTGAAATTGTCTGCCTTTCTTTATAGCTTGAATTAGTCTTGGGCTATTTGTGCCACTGCTCTCCCACTGCCATCACTATTAGTCTGTGTCAAAAACGCCATCGCACCACTGGCTCAGTGTGAGGAGAGTTAGGGATGAACCAGGAAGGGGCCCATAAATCCTTGGCATGACGGCCGATTCTTCTCCCTGCATCAGGCAGGAGGCGCGGCTGTCCTGAGGCCAGAATGATGTGCAAATCCACGGCGGTTTATTGCTGTCCTGTCGAAAAGAAGATCTCGCTTAATGGCTCCATGTTGCCATTGATCAGTGGCCTGCTCCAAGAGAGAAACTGCTTTATTGAAATGTGCAGTTGTTTCCATGGCAACCCTTTGAATATTTGGACCATCTCTGATATCTGTTGTTAGAACGGCTTGTATTTCACTCTCGAACCCCATCGGGCTGAAATAATGGCTTCTGGAAATCCTCTCGTGAGGGTGTGGTTGTGTACTGGCAAGGAGTCTTGTTTGACCACACAAACATCATCCAGTTTCCAGTATCCCAACCTAATTCACATTAGTATCACTCCTGGTATCAGTAGCACACTCCTTCTGGGATATGTGCTACATTTAACCATCAGGTTATAGTAACATGTTTGCATGGGTAGAATGGATTTGTCCACAATTCAAGTTTTTGTTTCTTCTTTAGTCCCTGCTCATACACATGAATACAAGTACCCCTTCCCCAGATATGAGTCACGATCTAAACAGATTATTTCCTGTTTTGTTTTTAAACCTATCGTATTACCTACTGTAGAACTGACCATGCACCCTCTGCCAGGAGAGAGACAATAAAGTGAACTGGACATTCTCAGTCCAGCTAATAAGTGTTTGTGCTCCTGCAGTATGTTTTAAACACCTTTGTTATTTCACCGTACTTTGTTTTTGGACAAAAGGGACAGCTGAAAATGGTCGAAGGCTGAAAGGCTTGTATCTGCTGTGTGCTAAAATTAAAGTGCAAACTACACCCAGCAGAAGCCCAGAGAGGCCTTGAAGTAGGCTGCTTTGATCAAGAGCGCTTAGAGCGGATAAACGCCTAAAGAAGTTCTCCGTGGGACTCGATTTACAAGGGAGTCATGGACAGCATTTTGATACTGTACAAGCAAATGTGCCATTAATAGCCATGTTTTGTTAGTTTTTGCATACCTTCAGCAGCCTATTAATTAGACATGCTTCCCCACAGCCTTGACAGACAGTCCCAGAGCTGCTGTTCATTTCAAACAACACTCATGGCCAGCCAGTCGAAGCGTTCAGTGCTCAAAGTTGTGTTGAACATGGACCTCGGTGAAGTAATGTGACCGGCTGAAGTTACTGTCAAGTCCAATTTCAGGCGGTTCACTATGAACTGAACCAGTTTTCGGCACTGCGGTGCTGTCACTGTGAGACCCCTCCAGTGGCCTCTGTCTGTGTCAGCCAAGCGTGTGCTGTCTGGCCGCAATGGCGCTCTGGAGAACAGTAAACTCAACAACCTGCAATGGAACATTAAACTTAACAATTGCAATACAGAGCAAAAACAAGGGCTTGGGCTGAAGTGCTCAGAACAAATGAAGCTGATGTTAATGAGAATCAGAGCTCCGTGCATGCTTAAATAAATACAGCATAGACAGGAAAATACATGCATGGCTTTTACTTGTGTGCTATATCGTCTGTACGTATGTAAGTAAAAACTACTCGCATTTCCGATGATATTACGTATATATAGCTCTTGTAAAGTGTTCTGCTACTTCGGATACATGCTGAGAAAAGACAAACAGCAAGCTGTGGGGCATAATAACCATTTTAGGGGAGAACAGAAGTGGTATCTTGAATTCAAGTTATACACATACTGATCATGTTTCTGTTTCACATAATGAACTGGTGGCTCTGTCAATACAGTTAAAGCCCTGCCAAGATAGTTAAAGTCAATACTGTTTAGTATTCCACATACTTTGGATATGCCACAATAGTGTAGTATCAGTGCCTTTTTGTAGCTTCATTGTATTTTCTGTGAAGTGCTCTGAATGTCCCTCAGCACTTAAACATGCTCAGTTGCATTGGGGAGCTGGTTCTTGCATCATTGACCGTATGGAAATGAAAGAGCATGACAGCAGTAATGAGTCCTGCTGTCTCATAGACCAGAAGCATCATCTAATTCAGTCACAAAGAAAGCCTCCTTGAAATGTGTCTACACCGCATCATTTGCATTTGAATCATTTACAGTTGCATTTTTTCCAGCGGCCTGGCTGTTTATTTTCACGTAGGGGCTTCTCATATCTATTTCAGCATTTTGAAAGTATTATATGAATAATATTTAAAAGCTGGAATAATATAAAAGTGGCAACTACAACTGTCTACAATACGAGCGTTTCTGAGGTGCGAAAGAGATGGTCATCCTAACTTTCAAAAGCATTCTATACTGCAAGTAAACACGCGGAACTGCATAAGTCACACCCAAATGCCCAGACATCTCTGTGCGGGACAGTTACAGCTTGTTGGCTCTTCTAAATGGCAGTGAAACATATAAGCGTTAACTGAACAGAATGGATCTGAGCAGTGCTAAGCTGGTATGCATTGTATCCTGGGTAAATGGACAGCAGAAATGTATTCATCACATTCCTGGGAAAGTGATTGTTCCGGGTGATTGAAGAACAGAGAAGAAGGAAGCCGGAGGATGTTTGTGCTGCACTGCAGCAAGGAGGGCTAACGGAAGTTATAGTATGTTTATTATATAGTACAGAATTATAGTATCATAAGGAGCAAGTAGATTTTCCCCCACCTGGAAATATGCGCCATGGTGGAGTTTTTGGGCACATTAGAGCATCCCCTGGATAGGACACAACACTGATCTATCACAGGGCTTTTACCCATAATGCATTTATTTTATTTTTATGAGTGCCAAGCTGAGAGCCAGCATCCACCATTTTGTAAGATATAAGAACGGGAATAAAGCAAATGCCCAATATCTCTTAGTCGGAGCTCATATCTATTTCAGCATTTTTAAAGTATTATATAAATCGTTTTTATGGACTGGCTGTTAACTAAACCCAGAAGCCTTTAGGGGCGAGAGCTCAAAAGAGGTAATGATCACATTATTGTGGCAATTGATTCCACTGGATCTGTCAACTGGATTTATGTTCCCCACAACAAAAGTTCAGAGAAGTTTAATTAAAACTTAATCAACCTACTCCTTTGACAATTGATTTTGCTGCACTAACCCAGCTCAGAGTTAACCGTGTGTAGTCGGAGAGATAAATGAGGTTTGTTGATGGGGGAGGGAATGACCTCAGGGTTAAATTTGTATTTTTTCCCACAGACACGATGACTTGAAGGAGATGCTGGATAGTAATAAGGACTCCCTGAAGTTGGAGGCCATGAAGAGAATCGTTGCTGTGAGTAATCTAAAATCTCTACTGCCAATACATCATGCACATGTGACCGGGTTAAAGTTCACACAAGGACAAACATTGGAAAGGTCCAAAACATGGTGGGAATCGTGCCTGTAAAGCAGGGTGATGTCGTGAGGAAGAGCGTTGAAGTTGGATGCTGCAGTCTTGCTAAGGGGCCCAGGCATTTAGTAATGTATAATGTGGTGTGCGGTGGGGTTTCCAGCTCTGACAGCTGAGTTTCTCACCACCTCCCCCGTTCCTAATACACTTCAGTCCTCAATTGATTCTGATTAATGAAGCACTGCCCCAGCCAATGTGGCACATAGGGTTTGGTTCATATCTCATAAGTCATGATTCACTTCTGTCAAAGTTTTGCATTGGAGTGACTCCAGACCCTTTAACAGCATTTAATTTATCAGCCTGCTCAGGGTCATAACTCACTGGTTACCAAGGTGCTGCATGGCATGTTTCTGTCACAAATATGAGTCAACCAAGTATAGTATTATTGGTTTGATCTTATTTCCTAGATGGCTGTACCCATCGCTTACCTGCTACATTTCAGAACCTCTGGATTATTAAGTTAAAAGGCATAAAATAATATCTCAAACCTTTGGGAACAGAGGTTTTCTTTTTTTTAAGAGGTCTGGTGATTTGAGATAATATCAACAGCAATATCACTATTGAACATACTGTACTCACAGTCCTCTTGTCTATTGATTTTATACAAATATACAATTGTTATCACAGCAGGATAGAACAAATGTATCTTATAATTAGACTCTGTTGTATGTTAAGATAATTACTTTTCTAATAAGGACTGTTGATAATTATCGCCGAATGCCACAGCCCTTCGTACGCACAGAGTTGGAGAAAATATATGGCTGGCATCCTCAGACAGAGGAGTGTTCATTCTCAACCCCGTCTTTAATTTGCAGAGGGGATAATCTTAAAAGGGGGTCTGAGGTGAATTGTTATGCTGTGAAGCTAAGGCTAGAAGGAGCTCAGTGTCCTATCTAATAAGGCAGCTGTAAGTGAAGGAGAATGCACAGTCAGGTGTTAAATATTCATTAACAGTGTCAGTTTCCCGTATTGTAGGAGGTTGCAACGGGACTGAATTATTTATCACGAAGAGATAAAAAAACATTGTAAACCTGATGATCCATTTTCCATTTGTTCCCGAGTGAAGCAGAGTGCAGGAATGAAGACTTGCTCTTACTTTCCTCACCAGTGTGAAACATTGGTATTAATATCCCTCCTCACTGTTGCCAGAAACGATCGGAGCTTCGTATTAACAAGTATCCCACTTCGCTCAGCTTCCCTAGTTTGGAAGTAGAACTTTTTCATTCTGTATCTTTGTTTTTATTTTTCTAATTGTGTTCTGCACAAGAATACGTGGTCAGACTATTAAAAAATAATTATGTTTTTCAATTTGATATAATATGTAGCATGTTTTATATTCGGCAGTAAAATTGAAGGGACATAACAAATTATTTTCACGCAAATATATTTACACAGCTGTTTCTTTTTCACAGTTATATTTCTAATCCAAAGATTAATTCAGTGGCCTGGATAAAGAATTCAAAGCATTCACTGATATACACTGTTAAGCATGTTTGTGTATTAAATAGTACCATTCCTCACACTAAGCTGTTACTAATAGATTTCTGTGCATGCATGCGTGTGTGTGCGTATGTGCACTGTGTGTGTGTGTGTGTGTGTGTGTGTGCGTATGTGCACTGTGTGTGTGTGTGTGTGTGTGTGCGTATGTGCACTGTGTGTGTGTGTGTGTGCATATGTGCACTGTGTGTGTGTGTGTGTGTGTGTTTTCAGATGATTGCTCGAGGAAAGAATGCTTCAGACCTGTTCCCTGCGGTAGTTAAGAATGTGGCCTGTAAGAACATTGAGGTGAGTTCTTGTTCCTCCTGCAGCTGTCTGAAAGACAGCATTTCATCAAATAGCTTTTCTGATAAAATTATTTTTATGTTTTCAACTTATAAAGCTGTA
This sequence comes from Conger conger, assembly GCF_963514075.1. NCBI lineage: Eukaryota > Metazoa > Chordata > Actinopteri > Anguilliformes > Congridae > Conger > Conger conger. Next base: position 21,838,429 of record NC_083774.1, read on the forward strand.
ATGTCCTCATGAAGCAATTTGGACATTGCACTTTGCTCAGGATTTCAATAGCAGCACTGCCACACAGATGATTTGATTCCACGCTGGTGCGCTTGTATTTTGCGGCATGGAAAATGGCTAAATGAGCTAAGTGGCTGTATGCGCCAATTCTGCTTCACTTGTAGATTAGATCACAGGAAAATATTTCATATAGGGACACAATAACAGTCTTAGGTTGTCATTCATGCTCTTATCAAGATGTGTAGCTAAAATGTCAGATCGCATAAATGTTAGAGTTAATTAAATAATTAATACAAGAAGTTGGCATGAAATCCAGAAACGGATACAGCCATCCTGGTCCACCTCTGGCATGGAGTCACTCAGACTAATGGCTAACATTTGCATATAAATTGCACAGCAAAGTAAATGTGATCTGATGAGCATCCATGTGGCATGAAATGTTGCCAAAATATCTGCCACATTTGCCAAGTTTTGCCTTTTTTTATTTCATATGTTAAGTAAATAAGCTGAGGTAGGAATTGCACACAGTAAAATTAGTAGTGTTCATTTCACTCTAAGCAGGATCAAATGTACTCTATCAGAATAAAATGTACTAGATTAGAGTTAATTTAGCACAGCACATTGCGTTGTGCGCTCTCCCTGTAGGTGAAGAAGCTGGTGTATGTGTACCTGGTGCGCTATGCGGAGGAACAGCAGGACCTGGCCCTGCTCTCTATCTCCACCTTCCAAAGAGGCCTGAAGGTCAGTCACAAACTGTGAACTAAATGTGCCTCTCTGCTCCAGTGCTTACCGCAAGATGTACTGTATGAGATGCACTGTACACTCGGCACGGAGGGGTGTGTCATCCATTTCCCTTCTCCAATGAGGCTGTTTAGCCACCGCAGTTACAGGAAATGAACAGGCACCCCACCACCACTCATGATTGTCCTGAATAGGAGTTGCCTTTCTTGGGTTTTTATTTAGCTGTGGAAAGCTGCCTGGGTTAGTGAAAATGCTCTGGCTGGCCATCTAAGTACACCACATGGATCAGGAAAAAGGCCAGGAGTATCCCCAACCTCCTTTCACCGTCTGTGTCCATCCATCTGCTCGGCCTGCTATCACTACCTGCAGTACAAAAGCAGGCTAATTGACATGTTTCTATTCTCATCGCTCTCTCTCTCTCTCTCTCTCTCTCTCTCTCTTTCCCTCTCCCTTGCTCTCTTTCTGTCTTTCTCTCTTTCCATTGCCCTCTTTCTATCTTTCTTTCTCTTTGTATTTCTCCCTCCCTCTCTGTCTCTCTCACTCACCCTCTCTCGTTCTCTCTCTCTCCTTTTCAACTTGGACTGATCAATAGTCCCTCAGAAAGAGCATGCTAACACTGTATTGATAATCCTCTGATTTCCATGGACTGAATCCTGTTTGTTGTGTTTTTACTCTCAGTCCCCTAATGCACCTTTAATCTTAGAGACAATGTTGTTGGCATCGTAAAAATAATGTATATGTCCTAAAAGACTGCATTTCAGGAAAAGAGAACTTGGTTTATTACTACATTACACTGGAAGTTTTAGTTACATACAATCACAGATCCAGAACACTGACAAATTTTACAAAATGGCGAATGTGATTTTACAATGATAAAACAACATTACAATACAAATCATAATAAGTGCAAAATGTATGTAATTACACTATGTTTTCCATTAGAAATAAAATAATAAATAAAATGTTGGGTGCTTCTCATGAATAAATAATTGTATGAATGTTTGTATGTAATGATTTGCAATACTGATTTTGCAGATTTGCAAGACCAATTTACTCATCAGTCGGAAAAATAAGCCAGCATAATAATTAAATATATTGTCATTAGGTAAATGCCAGAACTGCTTTGTTCTGTACTGCCAGTACAATAGTTGCCTGTACCAGTTGTGCCAGGATGCTAAATAAAGCATTGGGCCACCAGGGAGATTCAACTACAGGACTACAGTATACATTGGGCCATGGCCATCTCCTCATAGAAGTGGATCTTTTGTGTGCTGCCTTCAGGTTGCACTTGCATAACTTTTGTATGCAAGTCATTGAATAGTGCTTGTCTAGGGCTGTCCTGCAGCTTAGTAACAGAGCACACATTCAAATTTCTGATTTATTCAATTTTCATGTTCAGGGACATTTAAAATTCATGCTTGTTGGAACTATTGAACAATTGCAAGGTTATTTGTGAAGCTATCAAGACATTTTTCGTTAAAAAAATAATTAAATAGAATAAAATATTTATCAAATAATAATTTTAAACAATATAAAGTGATGGAAAAGTAAAATAAGATATATTGAAGATACAGCATATAGGAATGTACTGTATGTTCTTTTAAACTTAAAAAAAATATTTTTAATAGTTTTTGCTGCTGCAGTACAAAAAGATGCAGTACAAATTTAAGCTCTCTCATATCTCATTCCCCCATACTGTGACTCCACTCTATGAGGGTATGACAACATGTAATTTTTGTGATCGTTAGCCCCTTTAGGTGCGCTGGCTGTACGGAATGGCTGAACACATTGACACATTGCGCTCTTTCAGGATCCCAACCAGCTGATCCGGGCCAGTGCCCTGCGGGTTCTCTCCAGTATCAGGGTCACCATCATCGTGCCCATCATGATGCTGGCCATCAAAGAGGCGGCATCCGACATGTCCCCCTATGTGCGCAAGACCGCTGCCCACGCCATCCCCAAGCTCTACAGGTGGGCTCCGTCATCAATGTTGTGCACATCATCCTCTCTCTTTCACTAGCCACAGTTTCGCTCTCTAGATATTTCTGACAAATTGCTGGCTCTCCATAATTTACCCTTTGTCCTCTTCCTAAAGCAATGTGTGAGTAGCATTCACTTCCAGGAGCGTTTGCAAAGGGAGAAAATCATCTGAAAAGAACATGCCTCAAAAAGCATCTCCACAGCTGCATCTTTAAAGAAACTCAGATTATGGGAATTTTTTCCCATTGCGAACATGAAATTAGACCTTAATCAGACATTAAAGCACCGGTTCAGAGAACCAGGCTAATCGCGCATTAGAAAACGAGTCTATGAGTCATTGAGATGTTAAGGAAAATAAATCTGTTGTTCAAAGCCTGTACATGAGTGGTATTGAAATTGTGTGTATACTGTGTATAATATTGATTGGAAAGTCAGTCCGCTCAGAAGTGCAGGACTGGGATGTGACATGGTTGCCAGATGAGGTTGCTTACCTGAGCTGGGCTCCTTGCTTCTATGGAGTGAAGCTCTTTTTTGCCAGATCTGTGCTCTGCCACCCCAGGGCAGACTGCAGGCAAAAGGTTGTTTTCAAACAAAGACAAAGACTTTCATCAATCAGAGGAGATACTCCTCGAACCAACCACAGGCCCAGAGGCCACAAATCAAAAGCACAGTGAAACACATTAAAGGAATGTGCAGTATCTGAATCCTCGCGTTTGGGGGATTACTAGTCAGTCCTCTGTCTTCAACCCTCAGCTTTCTCCTGTCAGAAGCTGAAACTTCCGCATTATTTTTGCATCACTCCCTCCCCTCTCAAGCCTCTTCTCCAACACCTGCCCTTGTTTGTTTTTCACTCAGTTTGGACCCAGAACAGAAGGACCAGTTGATCGAGGTCATTGAGAAACTTCTTGCCGACAAAACAACAGTGAGTCATGTCTCCAACAGAATGTCAATCAGTTTTGATTGACATTTTCTATTAGCCACTGTCTCAAAGCAGTTTAAGAGTATTGCATCATTGAAGTGAGAAAATACATTGCATTGAATAACTACTTAAATTAATATTGTATTTGAACCTATTCCGGTGTTTTCAATCTTTTGATTAAAGTGCATTAAAGTGGAACTGTTGATTTTATTATTATTATGAATTGCCATAAATGACACTTATTTCACCGCTGTCTCACAATTGCCAATATGAGTGAGTCATATTTTTATTGCAGAAAAAGTTATAGCTATGAAGTGATGTTCCAAAGATATTGACAAATACAATTTTATTATGCTAATTAAGCCCATTTGGGTCAATGCTCTGTGACGTTGCACAGTAATTTCACTCATTCATATCTGTGTTTTTACATGAGTAGAAGTCGCCTTGCCAAGCCATCTTTGATGTTGACATTGTTAAACAAATTGCCTTTTAAACGGTTCTCAGTTGTAAGAATGACAATATAAGCCATTTCTTTGAACCCCTTCCCCTGCCTAGCTGGTGGCCGGCAGTGTGGTGATGGCGTTTGAGGAGGTGTGTCCAGAGCGCATAGACCTCATCCACAAGAACTACCGCAAGCTCTGCAACCTGCTGATCGATGTGGAGGAGTGGGGTCAGGTGGTCATCATCAACATGCTCACCCGCTACGCCCGGACGCAGTTCCTCAACCCCAACATGAATGTGAGTCTGGTCTACATGTAGAAACGCATCTTCCTCCTCTCTTGTTCCTCCTCGGTCTGCCTAACTGTGACTCTGTGACCGTCGGTGCGCGCGGCTGCAGGAGTCCCTCCTGGAGGAAAGCGGGGAGAAGGCCTTCTACGGCTCGGATGAAGAAGACGGGAAGGATGAGAAGGCTGAGGTCGCTGCTCTGGCCAAGAGGAAGCCCTACGTGATGGACCCGGACCACAGGCTCCTGCTGCGCAACACCAAGCCCCTTCTGCAGAGCCGCAACGCTGCCGTGAGTGCTGCCAGGCCTGGGGATAGGCTGGGGGGACCAGCCATGGCCAGGGATAGGCCAAGATAAACCAACCATTGGCAGGGATTGGCTGAGAGAGACCAACCATGGCAAGGGATAGGCTAAGAGAGACCAGCCATGGGCAGGGATAGGCCGAGGGAGACCAGCCATGGTCAGGGATAGGCTGAGAGACACCATCCATGGGCAGGGGTAGACTGAGAGAGACCATTCATGGGCAGGGGTAGACTGAGAGAGACCATTCATGGGCAGAGGTAGGCTGAGAGAGACCAAGTATGGTCAGGGACAGGCTGAGAGAGACCAGCCATGGTCAGGGATAGGCTAATAGAGACCAGCCATGGCCAGGGATAGGCTAAGAGAGACCAGCCATGGCCAGGGATAGGCCGAGAGAGACCTACCATGATCAGGGATATCCTACCCACCATGACTGACTGACTGGGTGTCCTTTGTATGCAAAGGAAAAATTAGATGATTAGAAGAGTGACTGGACTGATTTAAGTGTGCTGCCATTAATCCGATCCCTTTGCAATACTAGACAAAGTCTGCCTCTCTTTTGGAGTTTAACAACTTCTTGTTGCTTTGTCTCTCTCTCCCTACAACCCCGCTCTCGCTTTGTAGGTGGTGATGGCAGTTGCTCAGCTCTATTTCCACCTGGCTCCCAAAGCTGAGGTAGGGGTCATCGCCAAGGCCCTGGTGCGCCTCATGAGGAGCCACAGGTGAGCACTCAGCCTCAGGAGGATGTAGAGTGGGGAGTGGGAGCGCACTGAGAAATGATCTAGAGGCTCCGGGATGTACACTGTGCCTATATTGAGTTATACTGTGTGTGCCGAGGACATACTGATTCCTAAGGCCAGTTTATTGTCCAGCAACAGAGTGTGAAAGTTCTATTGTTGCCTGACTGTGTCCTTGCCATAAATATATATACGTAGATGCATTGGAATCGCCTGAGTATAAACCAAATTTATACAAAACGTGCGCTGCACGTCGTTGGTCACAGGGACACTGTCGCTGGACTATAAACCGGCCTTTAGTGTATACTAAAATCCTACTGAGAGTATACCACCATGGCTATTGTTTACTGAGATAACACTATGAGTATACCGAGAGATTCGGTGTTCAGCTTGATGACTGTATAATTCAGCATTTATGCAGAATGATATTGCTGAAGATATTATGTTACAATGGATGCAGGACATGCAATGTGAAACAGAAGGCATTCGATGTTTTATTTACCCATTACCAAAATGCACACTTGCCCCTTTATTGTCATTTTGAAAATTTATTAGAGCATTTTCTTTTCAATGTTAGTTTTTGGCAGGCAATTTCAGTAACTGTTGATTCATCCTTCTCTTTTTATGATTAAAATATGAAGCCTATGGTTCTCTGAAGAGCAGATGAGTGTCGGATATGCAGTGTGCTGGTCTGGCATGGTCTTAGAGTGCAGAGAGATGAGGGTATCAGTCAGAGCAGTGAATGTGTCGCTGTGAAATTGCAGAGGCTCCAGGGCAGAATATGGGACTCTGTCTTGATTCGCCTAGAATGATTTCTGTAGCAGCTGCTTGTAGCTGGTGGGCAATCATTACAGTGGCCTTTCAAAAGCCACGTCCTCTCAATCTTGACAATAAAATCTCTTGCTGTCATGGCAATGTAGCTCGGTATATGGGCCTTACCTCTTACAGTGGCCTGAGTTTACAGCCTCTCATTTATTCCGGGCTTTACACAAGAGCAGCTTTGGCTGAAATGTAGGACAAAGCCTGAATCCTAAGTGAATCTCATTAAAATGCAATTGAAGGGATTCATTGTACCTGGTACCATCTCATGTTACTGGTTCACATTAAAAAATTATTAGGTTTCAAAGGTCATGCTGAACAAGGCCCTACAATTTGTGTTTTGTGCATATTAAATATTGAGAATTCTTCAAATTGCATGTATATTTGATGTAGACTTCTTTACATTGAAAATATATAGGAGGATCACATATATTCATGTGTACAATATTCTGGACATATTTGTATTTGTGTGGTATACACTGTATATACTTATATTTAAAGGATAAAGGATTTTTATTTAGCATATGAAACAGGTTTGCTGTGGTTGAAGGAGCTCCTGCTTGCATTGATATACTCTCTCTCTCCCATCAGTGAAGTGCAGTACGTAGTATTACAGAATGTGGCCACAATGACCATCAAAAGAAGGGTGAGTTGTTGTTACATATTGTAGTCATAATTTTTGTTGCTAGTGTCTACACTGGTATTTGAATCAATACTATGTACCTACCTACAACCCTGTCACTGGAGGCCCACAGGATTGGCTGGTTTTTCTTTTCATTTGAAATTCTTCAGTTGGTGCTGCTGTGTGCCTCATTTGTATAAGGTACCACGATTTAGATAATGGATGAGCCCCACTGTCTTGGATCAAATCCAGATCATATCAGTGCCAACTGAGGCTGTTAGCTCCAGCAAGTGGTTTGCAATCGCCGATTGCATCACCCGATGTAGGGGAGGGTTCAGTCAGTTCGGGGTCCACGTTTCATTGCTCCCTAGCGACCCCACCTGTTAAACAGGGTGCTTGTGGACTGCATGCCGCATTTGAAAAGGTCTTCCTCACACTCCACTCTATGCAAGCTTAGCTGTGAGCTGAAGCAGGCTGGCAACACCTTGTGTTCCAGTGCGGATGTCTACATTCTCCAAATTCAGTGGGGACTGCACATGACTGCAAGTGGCTGCAGCTGCAAAGCTAATTGGACATTCCACATTAGTGTGGGAATTGGTTATGTTCAACCCAATTTTATCTGGCAAATGAATTAAAGTAAACCTAGAAACCATGTGATTTATGACATGGGGTGGGGGGGGGAGAACTGTGTAATCAGCTGCTTTAACTGATTAGTTAAGAGCTAATTTGAGTAACAACAGACAAGACAACCTACACACCTTGTGATTCTCCAGGGTATTTGCTAAACAATAGTTTTTTTAACTGAAGAACTTGTGTAGGTGTGTGTAATTGGCTGATGCTTAGATGTGGGTTCAGATCTGGAAATAATTATTTCAGCTGTAAGGAAGGCCGAGTTGTGTATTTTAAGGAGTGTGGAACGTGTTGGAGCTGAACCACGTTTCCATGTGTTTGTCTGTGTTTCTGCAGGGGATGTTTGAGCCACATCTGAAGAGTTTCTACATCCGATCCACAGACCCAACCCAAATCAAAGTCCTCAAAGTAAGCACCTGATCACATTTATACATTTTAAACAATGATTAGACAATAAGCTGTTTACTTGGAGGGAACACAAAATATAACACATTATATGTCTGTTTATCAATATGGTTTAATAATTCCCATTTCCTTTTTTTCAGTTGGAGGTTTTGACCAATTTGGCCAATGAGACCAACATATCCACTATTCTGAGGGAATTTCAGGTGAGGGAGATGATGGATTAATTTGCGGCCTCTCAGATTATGTGCTGAATTCCTGATTGTGATGTACATTTTTTGTTGGTTTAGACCTACATCAAAAGCATGGATAAGGACTTTGTTGCGGCCACCATCCAGGCGATCGGTCGCTGTGCCACCAACATCGGAGAGGTCAGGGACACCTGTCTGAATGGGCTGGTCTTGCTCCTGTCCAACCGCGATGGTGAGTCCGCTGCCAGCAGGCCCTCTACTGCCCCCTGGCCATGTGAATCCTCCTGTTCCTGTTCAATTATCCGTCACCGTTCCTTCAAAACCAATCAGGGCAGAAGCCCACCATTGAGTCTCATGTCCTGAAGCTGTGTTTGATCTCTTTAGAGCTTTTCCTTTTGAGTTGTACATGTATTCACAGTTGTGTATCACCATTGCAGAGCTGGTGGTGGCTGAGTCGGTGGTGGTAATCAAGAAGCTTCTTCAGATGCAGCCAGAACAGCACAGTGACATCATCAAGCACATGGCCAAACTCACAGACAACATCCAGGTGATTTTAAAAAATATATAATGTTATATTTTAATATTCTTAGAGAGATAAGTAACTGTTATTCCTGACTCATTTCAGATTTTCTGTTGAATGCTTTCTGATGCTGAGTAGCTCACTGTGGGCTGTAGTGAGTGTGACAGACAACCCCTCCCTCCCTATGACCAGGTGCCCATGGCTAGGGCCAGCATCTTGTGGTTGATTGGAGAATACTGTGAGCACGTACCCAAGATTGCTCCTGATGTGCTGAGGAAGATGGCCAAGTCTTTCACTAATGAGGAGGACATTGTCAAGCTGCAGATCATCAACCTGGCTGCAAAACTTTACCTGACCAACTCCAAGCAGGTGAGTGGAGCTGGGCCTGGGCATGACAAATTGCAAACAAGTGAGCAGATGGCAATTTATACCTAACTACAAACAGGTGAGTAACCATATCAGACCAAACCCAAGATGGTGAGCTATATTTGGCAAACCTTACGCAGGTGCTCGGAGATCGAATCTGAATCTGGACAGGATGTACAGACTATGTGCAGTCTGTGCCTGACTGGCTCCTAAATTAATTTGCATTTCCTATGACTCAATGAACACAGAGGCCTGCTTTGTGACTGGCTCCACTGTGACGTTAATGCCCAGTGAATGTTTGTCAGTCTGATGTAGTGTGTGGTTTAAGTATATTAGCTTTAGCTTAGTGTCACTGCTGTCAAATGTCTCTGGGAATTTGCTTTGCTAAATGTCCGTGCCATCATGTTTTTGTCACGGCTTGACCCATTTTTATTTGCCTGTTATTTTGATTAATTTGATAAAAAACCAGTGCGAATTGGTGCAGTTTGACAGAGTGGTATGTCTTCAGGGCAGCTGAGGCTGTGTGCATTTCCTCAACATTTCTGGACTGTTCTTATGTCCAGCATTTTGTCACTGGGTGCCTGACAGGCCTTATTTGTGTCAATCAGTCTGCCGTAGAACATCATTGTACTTTACTTTAGAAGAATAACTGCCGAAGCTCAACAAAAATCAAACAGTGATGATTTCTCTGTGTTTGTGCACCACACTGTGGTTAATCTCCAGGCAAAGCATCAACACTGATCCATGACTCACTGTGTTCGAGACCAATTCCTCCCCTATTATAAGTATTCATATATAATATGTCAGACGTGTTATCTTTCAAAATGAAGAAGCAGGCTGGTGAGAGTTCAAAGCAACGTTTCATCAGGTTTTTTTTTCCTGACTGTTTAGCATTTGACAGGCTGCCTGCTGGGATTTTATTTTCAGACAGGTTTATGAACAGTGTTACCACTGCCTGTGCATGTGAGTGTGTGTGTGTGTGTGTGTGTGTGCTTAGTCTTTCACCATGGTTTGCTGCTCTGTGATAATCCTGGCTTTGTGTCTTGCTGTCCTTGGTGCTGAATCACCCAGCCATAATTAAAATGTGCAGTGCTCATGGAGAAGGTGGCGTGAAGCTCTTGGGAGATCAGGGTTTTGGGTTGAGAGGGGGAGAGGGTGCAGGAAGAGGGAGGGTGGTGATCACTTGTCAACTGTATGTGGTGTTGCACAGCAAACCCCAAAGGACGGCATGAGTCTCCCGGCTATTATCATGAGAAATGTTGCTTCCTCCGACTAGGAAATGACATAATCTCTGTACTCACTCGCCTCTCTAGTACAGGCTTGCCATGTTTGCAGAAATTTAGCAATAATTCTGACGACTAGGTACACAAATTAAAACTCTCTTCCTCACTCAACCTTCCAGACTAAACTTCTCACACAGTACGTCCTCAACCTGGCCAAGTATGACCAGAACTATGACATCAGGGACCGGGCACGTTTCATCCGCCAGCTCATCGTACCCACGGACAAGAGCGGCGTCCTCAGTAAATACGCCAAGAAGCTGTTCCTGGCCCTGAAGCCGGCACCTGTCCTCGAGTCTCCGTTCAAAGGTATGTGAGGGATTCGCTTTTGTGTTGTTAATACTCAATTCATGCTTGGAAGCATATGCCATCCTACACTTGCTCAGCTCTCCTTCAATGCTTGTTGATTCATGCAAAGGCAATGAAAGCAAGATAGTACAGTGATCATGATCATCATCCAAAGGCATGCCAGTTAGGTACTGCAGATGAAAATGAGCTCATTAGCTAACTCTGGCACATTTACATTGATGTGGAAAATGTTGATTAATGTGCACTGTCCCCAGTAAAAATGTATCATTAGACTGTGAATTGAATTGTAAATAATCTATTGGTACTGTGTTTCATGAGAAGGATCATTTGTAACACAGCAGTGAATGGAGCACCTCCTGTGTCGTATGTTTGTTTTGTAGACAGAGACCACTTCCAGTTGGGCTCTCTCTCCCATCTGCTCAATGCTAAGGCTGGGGGCTACCAGGAGCTCCCTGACTGGCCCGAGGCAGCTCCAGACCCCTCCGTGCGCAACGTGGAGGTGAAGGATACTGTGCGTGCGGTGGAAACAGTAATAGGCAGAGATAGGGACCGAAGTGGACGGTCTGTCGGCTGTCCTATACGAGGGCAGTGCAGGAACACCAGTCTCTACCTCCAGACTGCTGCCTTACCAGTCATCAGCATAACATTGAACCCCATTGTCATGTACATCTCCAGTGCTCATTAATGCCCTTTGGCCTTCTTGTAGGTCCAAAGGGGCGCTACCTAATAATGATGCTCGTCTGTCCGGGCCAGACAGCCACAAGACACCCAGTGTGCTGAGATTACTGCTACCATTTTAGTCGAAAGAGTCACCTTCCAGTGTTGTAATTTATATGTGCACAGTGTCCATGGTAACATACAGGAGCACTGTTATGCTTATGAAATGAGATAATGCAGGTTTACTGGGTTTGGTTGTCACGACTGGAACCACTTACTACTCCAGCAGTTCCTCCCTGATTTGCTACAGTCTTACCACCGGCTACAGCCATCCATGCCAGAACATGTCATCAGTTCCCCCAAAAACCCACACCACCTTGCCCCCAACTGCTCTGTCCACTATAGGACAGCACCCTCAGATCAGTCCACCCATATCTGAAACCTGCACCTTTTTGCAAAAATGGCACATGAGATAGGCAGTGGCAACACCACGCCTGATCTGTAGTTTTGCTTGTCCTATCCCCCATGTGCCATTTTGTTCATTTTTCGATGTGATGTATCGAGGGCCACAATTAAATCAAAACTGTCATGTGCACTGCTAAGTAAAAATATACATAAGAACAAAGCTACAGGGCTACTGGGTGGCAGGTCCTGTACAGTGCATAGCATGCTGTGCCAGACTGTGGCTGGAATAATAAGTTAAGGTTTAGAGGGGTTTTGGGAGTGTAAGGGCCATACTTACTTACAGTGGCCTGAGATTACTGCCACCCATTTATTCAACCGGGATCTGATCTCTAGCGCCACATGCTGGTGGATCAGGCACCAGTGGTTTGCTTGCTAATGCTGAAGACATGATGTGTCGTCCTACAACTCATGTCTGTGCAAGCTGTATACAATTGAGCATTCCAAATTTGGTAGAAATGGGGAGGTAACATGAACATGAAAAAAACATAAATACTACATGATAAATACTACTTGAAATTATTGCCTTGGATCTCCCTACTGACACAAGGCCTGCAAGGTTCCAAAACTTGCAATTGAGAAGTGCCTTACAGTTTTGATTGGGGGTGTGGCTCTGGATTTTGATGTCTGTATTGCGAGTTTTCATTTCTTCCATCCATATGTGCTGTTGTCTCATTCATGACAGATGCAGACTCTCCCCCCCAGCGAGGGCAGGAGACATATGACAGTCTGATGACACATCCTGTTTGTCTCTCTCTTAAGCCCTCCCTCAGCCCCACAGTGCTCCTTTCTGACTGTGTCTCTCTTTGCCCTGGTCCGCAGCTAGAGGAAGTCATTTCGACCAGCGAGGGGCGGATCGGCTTGCTAGGAGACTGGCGAGAGGTGCCCCTAAGAGTGCAGTGTGTTTTTTCTGCTCTCTTCTTATACCACGGCTGGAGGAGCAGGCTAGCCCATAACTTAGACATAATATACGGGAAATCATCCATACTCAAGAGCCGCATCTCTAGACTTATTTCAATTAAAGTTAAACGTGGCATTTATCCTCAAAGATGTTTGTATGGTGTCTATAGACTCACGTGATCATTTAGCAGACATGCACTCTCATCTTGAGTGATTTGTAGCAATATGTGATTAGATGATTTCAGACTAAGAAGTGGAAGACATGGTTAGAAAAATTCCAAGCCAAAGTGAACCCTTTAAGCCGTCACCCAGAATGTGTCCTATTAATTTTATTCAAACATAGTCAATTGAAATTCAACCAGGCAGATAATTATGGAAACATGGACTGCAAATTTCCAAGTGGCAGGTGGCATATAACTGCTTAAATTCCACTAGGCTTAGAAAAGGAAGAATAAAAACATCACAAGGGCATTGTCAATAGTAGTAGCAGACATCTCAGAGGAAATCAGTATTCAAGCCCTAATCTGAAATTTTACATCCAAGAGACTAGATTTCCCATTCAGTTTGAACTATAATGAGAACTGACGGAGCAGGTAGAACACAGTTAGAAGAGGGAGACTGATGTGTCTTCAGAAAACAAAAGAGGCCAACTGATAACTGATATCAGACATGTAATTGGTGGGAAAATCTTGTTTCAGCACCATTTGCTGTTCCTTTAACAGTCATTGCAGGGCTAAACTGTATTGATTGGGATAGTTGTCAGTGGTTATTAGATAAATTAAGATGTTAGTTAAGTGAACTCTAGACACAGAAGACAAGAGACTTTGTACATTTAGGCATATATCAGTGTTTCAGACATATTTTGCTTGTGAAAGTATGGCTATTTAAATTTCTCTATTGATTATGACAATAGATTGGATTCTGAATTACTCCCTTGGTAGGTTCATGATGCTCGCATTGGTTAGTGTTCTGAGTGGGCTTTGTGTTTAGCTTCAGTCAGTGTTAGTTAGACGCTAGCTCAGTAGAGTAGTTATTGGAACCTTCTGTTTGCTGTGGTGTGCTGTGGTACTGCCCTTGCTTATCATTCAGATATCTGTTATTTTCAGATCTACTAACTCACATCCTCTCAGCATCTGGAGATTCATTCCATCAGTGTTGCACTTTCATTGCTAATCACGTAGGCTCATGTAGAACTGTGAGACTGTATGCACTCCTTATATTGTTTGATAATTGTTTTATTGATAGAAAAGGGCCTTTCATATACCATAATTGAAGTAATATGATAATGAAATATTATAAAATATCTTACAGCACATTGGAAAATACATACATTTTCTTATTCAATTGTTCTTGACGGCACATCGAAAGTTGACGTCCCCTCGAGTTTCTAATATGTTGTACTGTATGTGGATCTAGTCAATCTCACTGGTATTTATTGATTGCGATTGTGTAAATGGATCTCTTGGAAAGTGCGACGCAGATGCTTTTCTGTACTTGTGAGTTTTCTTTGACTTCTCATTTCACCTCCATGCCACTCTTTTCTTTCCCGTCGGCAGGTTATTGTGCTGCTCGAAAGAGTCACAGCCTTAACCAGCGTGAGTCAGTCAGAGACAAAGAGCCAGCCTCTTTGAGACATGACCCGTAGCACCAAACCCAGTGTAGTAACTGTACTGTGTCTAGCTCAGTTTACATTGTCTACCTCAGCACCCTCTTTATTTTCAACTATTAAAGAGCTGATTCCTTGAAAGTATGTAGTGTCTGAAGAAAATATTTTTTGTTTTAATGTCTGTTTAAGCTATTTTTGTCCACTATACGTACTTTGACATGAAAAAGAAATATAAAAGATTAGCCATATAAATGTTTCCATGTTACATAATAATAGGTTTGCTTTGAATATACAGTACATTTTCTCTGAAATATCAGAAAATATTTGATACTCTTCAAGGACACCAACTCTTTAATGGAGCTCCATTATGAAACCCTGATAAAAAAAAAGCACAGAACTGGCCATGAAAGCTTCGCCCTGCTGCTTTTCACATGCTTCACGTGTGGTTTAGCTGTGCCCACCGGCGCAATCCTGTAAGCCCTCAGATGCACGGATCAGAAATCAAAGCAGATCTCTGTTACGCCATAAAAGATTGCATCAACAACTCGGAGAGGAATTGGGAGGAATACAATTCCAAGTGTCCGAGGGGCAGTTATCATTCCAGCCCTGGGGGTCAGGCATTCATGGCCGCTGTACGCCTCCTGCTTCTCTGGTATGCTGCCTGCATGCTGCTGGGTTTGTTTGTGGGAGTGACGGTGGCCTTGCCTGTCTGTAGGTTCCCGAGTGGACAAAGTGCAGCAGCCGGGAGAAGAGGAAGGAGAAGAAGGTGGAGAAGCCCTTCTATTCTGACTCAGGTGGAGAGTCTGGGCCCACAGAGTCTGCAGACAGCGGTAATCCGCAATTATCTATCACTCCACACACAGTTACACACACACACACACTCGTACACACACTCCACACACAGTTACTGCTTTTATTTATGTCCACACACACACACAGACATACACACACGCACGCACACGGAGACACACACACACACACACACACACACACACACTCGTACACACATTCCACACACAGTTACTGCTTTTATTTATGTCCACACACGCACACACACACACACACACATGCACACGCACGCACACAGACACACACACACACACACACACACACACGCACACACACACACGTACACATAGAAAAACCCTGACGTGTCCAGAGCAGTGTCTCCCCAGACTTATTCACTGAAAAACCAAGAAGTAAACATGTAACATAAGTGCATAGAGAACGGTTTAAGACACAAAAGCAGAATTGGTAAGGTTTTTCTTACTTTTCTAATCGCAATTATCTGACATGTTACTTTTCTCTTGCTATCAGCGCAGACCTGCACCAATCAATCCTGCATCAATTTTCCTTAATCTAACATCTGTAAATACTGCAATAAAGCCTTTCATATCTCCAGCAACATTGACAGAACGCGCTTTGATAAACATTTCATATAATCATTAGTATTGAAGGAGTCTTGTGTCTGTATTTTTGAGAAGCATGTGAATACAGAACCAAACATCTTGCTCTGTGGTCACTGTGAGTCAGATGTCCCCTCACAGAATGATTTGCACTTTGTTGTACGTCGCTCTGGATAAGAGCGTCTGCTAAATGCCACGTAATGTAATGTAATGTAATGTAAAAAGGCTGTAGAGACAGGGTGTGTTTTGTGTGTGTGGAAGTACGCCTCGCCCTCCTGGTTAAGCTGGGCGGTACCTGTGCCCTCCCCCTCAGAGTCGGACATGGCCAGCGGGTCAGAGAGCGGCAGTGAGAGCGGCAGTGAGGAGAGCGGCTCTGAATCCGGGAGCGAGGAGAGCGAAGAGGAGTCGGAGTCAGAGAAAGAGGAGAAGAAGAAGAAGAAGAAGGTAGACAAGAGCAAAGTCAAGAAAGCTGCACCGGAGAGCGCAGAGAGGTGAGTGGTACCTGGCGACTCTACAAGGCTTCACAGGCCCTGTTGAGTTGTGCGAGTGAACAGAGCTCACGATGAGTCAGGACCTCAGCTTAAAATCTATGTACGTATGTAAGGCTGCATCTCTTACAACACCGTGCCCTCCCTGTTAATCCACATTAAGGATATTGATGTGCTTTGCCCAGAGGGAGGCCCCCTACTGGCCATACTGGCTTCCAGCAACAACCTAATTTTCCCAAAAGACCTTTCAACCAAGAACTAACCCTCCACTGCTTTGTGTAGCATTCGACACCAGGTAGAAATAAATTGTGGGTGGTTTCTGTTAGTCAAAGCTTGTTTAACAAGCAAGATAAATTATTGATTCACATTGTAACAGCCAACATATCTATAACCTGAAGCAGTTTGAAAGATCTTCCAAAGTACAAATAAATACTATATACTGTTCCTGTAGGCAGCAGCTCCTAACAGGTAACTGAACGACGAAAACTCGATTCATATGGCTCTGCACATTACACTGTGATAGTCTCTCGGCTCTTTATGCGAACAGATTTGACTCATCTGATTCTCCCTCCACAGCGAGCAGAGCAGTGGGGAGGAGAGGAAGCCTGTGAAGAAGAGCAAAGAGCCCCGGAGTGCATCAGAGTCTGAGTCTGAGGAGGAGGAGGAGAGCTCGTCTGAAAGCAGCGAGTCTGAGTCCGAGTCCGAGCCGGAGTCAGAGTCTGACACGGACACAAAGCGGAAGAAGAAGGTGGGGTGTACATTCTGGGAGCATACATATTTGAAAACTTTCCTGGGCCTTCAGTAACATTTGTATTTTTCCACCCACGGTGTTTACCCCATTCCTGGTCAATTTTACATTGTGACATGATGTCAGGAGGCTTGTCAGGAACTGTTCATGTCATGCACACTTATTTAAAAAACTGTTTCTAATGTCAACTTTTCTGGTTCCCTTTCCTTGGCTTGGCTTGACATTTGAAGACAATTGTCTTCTTTGATTTTGATGTTGCTCATTTTCCAGATCAGTTCATCCAAACCACCTCCGAAGCAACCCAAAAAAGAGAAGAAAGAGATGTCCCTTCTTGATCTGGATGACTGTATGTGCACATTTTTAAACAGAAGTTGAGAATTCAATTGTGGAATGCATATTTCAGATTGTCATTTTCATTATAATTAGAGGGATATTTACACACAAACCCATAGAATTGGATGTGAAATAATGACTGTAGAACAGTACTATTGATGAACAATAGGAAATGCAAGTTCTGGTCACTGTTCTGCTGGCTAACACTGTGTGATTAATTTATTTGGTCTTTGTCATTCAGTCGACCCCACCCCATCGCCTCAGGTCACCCCGGTCAATAACTTCCTCTCCAGCAGCCTGGTGACAGACCTAGAGGGGCTGTCGCTGACGGACTCGGCCCTGTCCCCTGTGGTAGGTGACTCATGCTGCAACATCACCCACGATGCTGCGCTTCCCCTTTAACAGACCAATTCCCACCTGTGACTGGCCCATTCAGGCTGCATTTTGACACTTTGACTTTCACACACTTTCACTCATTCTAATTCTTTTAATTATTTTTATATGGATGCAGATGCTTGAAAGCGCTGCCTGTTTAAAATTCAGGGAGGCGTGTTGATACGCCCGAGAAACGAGGCAGTGAGGGCCTCTGAGTGAATGAAGAGATAAAAATGTAATGGTCCTCCGGATTGTTCCGCCAGGAGGTGTTCCTGAAGGTTTGTGACCCGCAATGGGTCTGTGTGCTGTGCAGAAAAAGCACCGCAAAAACAATAGCACATTACAGACCACTGAAGAATGCTGAAGATAGTAGATGAAAAACTGATGAGACGCACCCATTGCGTGTGCTCTTGTGTACTGTTCCTATCATTTAGAGGGCATGCTGCTCGATGGCTGCACTGCCCAGCCCCCAACGTGCTAATGTCCTCCAGAAATGACCCACCGATCCCTGTGGCTGCGGACCACCAACACTGTATTTTAACATCTTTATCCAGCAGCTACTACCAGCTGCAAATCAATGGCAATCTACCACACATATGATTTTTTTTGTCTGGAGTGAATTACAATGTATGAACCACAAAAGGTCCATTTTATTTTGAAGTATAAAATAAGTAATGTATTAAACATGAGGAAAAACATATTGCTCCTTCACGTACTCCTGTTTGGGAACCCCATTTAAAAAGTGTAGGCTTGTGTGTGTATTCCAGAAATTTCATTTCTGAGAGTACCACCATATTTTGTTGATCGGTGTTGATACTGCATACTTTATTGATGTCTCCCTCTACTATAATGCTGTTTGCAGTGCACAAATAGAAAAGCAAAGATTCCAAACATAATGTACCATTACGATGGCAGTACATATGCACTCCCACAGTAGAATACAATGAGCATAGAATTATATACGAATAATGGATGAAAATATTTGAATGGCACTCAGAGATGTCTACACCCACGCGCACAGGGCTAGCTCTCGACTGTGTGCGGAGCAAGCATTAGTAGCAAGGGAGAGGGCCTGACTTTCTGCAAGTCTTTGCTGAAACAACAGCACAAAGCATGTTCTTTTTTCCTTTTCTGTGTCACTCCTGTGTCACCATAACAAGCTGGCTTTCCATGTACTGTACATGGAGGTGCTGTAAGCTACTGCAGATTCTCAAATAGTGGCCAGGGGCCTTTATTTACCTGAACAGATGAGAAAACCAGGCCTTATTGGAGGTGTAATTATTTCTAATTTGTCCTTTTTAGTATATTAGTATATTTTATAATATTTTAGAACAATAATGTTTCATTTCTATTTATCCTATAAGGATTTACAGGTATATCTACTAGTTTACAGAAATACCCCTTCTGCGTGAGCTTCACTAGTGCACAGGTGTAATAAATGCACACAATATTTTTAAGGATTTTATTAAAATATGAAAAACATCCATAAGGAAATAGACAGAGCTGTCAGTGTCAGAGGGCATTTCTCCAGGAGAACAGCGGAAAGTGATTGTCTGGTCTTTAATGGCGGAGCGCCTCTGTGCCTCCTCTTCCTGCAGACCATCAGCCCCACGTCCAGCTCGGTGAAGACGTACGAACTGCTGCATCGCATCACGGGGGAGGGCCTGGCAGTGCAGTACTGCTTCAGTCGCCAGCCCTTCAGCCCCGACCCGCACATGGTGGCCGTGCAGATCCAGTTCACCAACAACACCGAGGCCGAGGCCAAGAACCTGTCCATCCAGGAGCCCAAGCTGCAGTCCGGCATGCGCATCAAGGAGTTCCCAGAGATCGGTCAGTCCAGCACACCCACCAAGGCTACTAAGAAACTATTCAAAACCAACTTCTGACGCTATCACTGTCTTTGTCACCCATTGGTCAACTATGTATTTCTTCTCTTGTGAAGTGCGTTTCATTGAACGTATCTGCAATTGAGAAGGGAGACCATCGTTCCGCTGTGTTTTTGCACAAAGTGACTGAGGGCAGACAGAACACACAGAGATTATGCCTCAATGCCTCTCTAAATGCATTTACATAATTTGTGCCTAGAAATGAAAAGCCTGATGTGCTCTGTGTAGTAAAGTAGAAGCTGTTGAAGCAACATTATTGTCTGAGTGCTGGTGTGGGACGTGTGGAGAACATAATAATGCCCGAAATTCCTTCAAGAACAGTCAACATTTAATATCAGTGCGGATTACCTGTAGGGAAAATACCTTTCAGTAAATGCTAATAGTCATGCTGTATGTCTTAATGGTTGTCTTCATTGTTGTCTGATTGGGTGTGCTCGCCCTTGTCTCCTCTCTGTATTGCTGGTGATGCGCTCCTGCTTTCAGAAGTGTTGCCCCCGGGGGAGACCATCTCCGTGGTTATGGGCATCGATTTCTGCGATTCCACACAGGCAGCCAACTTTCAGCTCTGGTGAGGGCTTGCTCACTTCATACGGCTCTGCCACAGGCTACCGCAGCCATACTCTCGCACAGGAAGTCAGAGCAGTGACTAACTGAACGCATGTAGTGCACCTACCTGTCACACGCGCATTACAGAAAGTGACAAAAGGCAGGTAAACATCAAGTGATGAATCCCTTACAACGACAAATAAAATGTGGCCACTGTAAAAGTTCAGCTACGGGTTCCATTAAAAGGCAACCTGACACTGTAATGTAAATGGATATGTATTGGTATTGGTGGCAAAGCGACTGGACAGTGAGTAATCTTTTTCCCTTTTTTCCCTGTGTCATGCCTCCCTCAGTACACACACTCGGAAGTTCTTTGTGTCGATCCAGCCCCCGGTGGGAGAGCTGCTGGTGCCCGTCTTCATGACTGAGAATGAGTTCAGGAAGGAGCAAGGTGAGAATGGCTCCTGCTGATGGAGCAGTAGGTCAATCAGACCTCGCAGATACTCCAATACCCTTCGTCTTCCTGTCTCCTGTCTTGAACTGGGCCAAACACAAGGGAACAGATCATTTCTATGTCTGAACTAGCGTGAATGAGGTTCATATTAGCCTTTTTAATCATTACTTTTTCTTCTTTAAAAAAAATCCACATCTAAAAAAAGAAGTTCTCTGTCATGAAAAGATCCAGTTAAATGTTTTGTATGTACCACTAGCTACTTCATTAATGGTCATCTTCATTCAGCCTCATACTCATGCAGTGTATTCAACTATTCATCAACAGATAAGTGGATCAAAAGACAAGCAAATTATTTAATAAGCATGCAACCCATGAAATGTTGTTACCTAATCCACTGATGATGACTCATGAAAACATTAAGGGAATCTTCCTATTTCATCCCGTTGCTGCATAATGAGCAGTGCTTGCATAATGGCTTGTCGCTAACAATGAGGAGGTGTTCAAATCAAGCTAATGTACCTTATTAAACCTTGTGTCATCTCCTTCGTTTTTTTCTACATACCGGTATATTCTGTCCAACTCCAATAGAGAAGCTATTACAGTTGAGTGTGGGTAAGTCTCTGACAGATCTGTTCCTCTCAGCTGTATGTGTGCCACCTGCCGTACCCCCCCCTCCCCCCACTCACAGACTTGAACCCTAATGTGTCCCCTTGCTTTCAGCTGAAACCCCTTCCCCTCTCTGTGGTCTCTTTAAGTGCCTTGGTTACAGTTACTGTGCATCTTCTCCACACCAGCCATCTTGGGTGAACTGACTTGCATCAGAGCTTCTCACACAGATCGGCCGATGAAGGGAATGCCTCGCCCCACAGCGCTCCCACCACAACCTCCTCCACTAACCCTAATTTTAGAGTTCTATCGCACTGAGGCTCTCCCCCGAATGCCCAACGGGACGCTCCATTGGTCAGAAGCACTGCATTTGAGATCGTTTCACCATAACGCCTTTTGACTTTTCTTGCGAGACAGGGTGTAGCCTCACTTTCCAGCTGTGCCTTGAGCTCACCTCTCCTCAGCCATGCTTTCACACAGCTACGCTTCGCTGAGATAAGTTCGCACAAAGGAACAGAGCCCTAATAATTACACAGGGGAGAATTGCTTGTTGCCCATTTTCCCTTATGTAATGAGAAAGGCCTTTTGGATACTGATCGACCAGGCATTCACGACATTTGATTGTTTCATTATTGTAAATACCACATCATATGCAAGATTTATAAACTTATTTTTGGCACAATTGGGGTGCAGCAAAGCTGTTGAACATGGAAACTGAGCTTAATATTACAAAAGGGTTTGGTATTTGTGTGTGCTTTTGTGAAATGCAGCTCAGCTGACCAGTACACCTGGCTGTGGAGATTGTAATTGCAGGAAGCTAGACTGCAGTGTGCATTTGTTTCTGTGACTGTGCAGGTCAGCTGATGGGCATGAATGAGATCACAGAACGGCTGAGCCTGGGTGAGAAGTGCCAGAGTGACCATGTAATCGTGCAAAGGGTTACCTCGGCTGCCAACCTCAGCCGGGTGCCCTGCGGCTCGGAGAAGGAGTGCAGGTGAGCGGCTACTGGATGATAACCATGGTGTAAAATCCAGCTACCAGCTGTTTCAAAACATAGCTTCAGCTGGTCAAACCATGTTGAGTATCGGGCTGGTCGAACTGGTCAACCAGCGACCAGCTGTTTCAAAACCTAGCTCAAGCTGTTTTTGTCTCTCTCAGATGGTACAGTCCCACATCCATACCAGTCATATCCACATGGCATATCCCATAGCAGGCATATCTAAGCACACGGTTATTGTTTTTACTACAGTCAAGAGGATGAGACATGTTTTGTGTAAAAAAAAAGACATCAAAGATCATTTAGAGAAACATTGTTTTAAATGTGGCTCTTTTCTTCTATCACCTTGTTTCTTTTCTTTGTCTTCATTTTCAACCTCTGATGCTTCTGACTTCTGATGTGAACTCAGCCTTCCTCTTCCTCTTCCTCCTTCCTCTCCTCCGGTGCCCAGGTTTGCAGGGAAGACGGTGACTAGCGGCAGTCTGGTGCTGGTCACCGTGGTGACAAAGGAGGGATGTGCGGCCCAGCTCACAGTCAACTGTGAGAAGATGGTGATTGGCACGATGTTGGTGAAAGACATCCTCCAAGCTCTGTCTCAGTGACAGACTGTCTCCATGACAGCAACTGTCTGCTTCAGCCCTTCAACTCACACCCTTCCTCCCACTCACACTGCTTCAGCCAAGACACACCTAGTTACCCAGCAACCTCTAACAGTATCCTTCACCATAGCTATCCAGCAACCTATCGCTGCGGCCCTCTCCAAACACCATTTACAGAAACATTATTGCCACCTGGATTATGTAGCCAGCTCTGATTATGATTTCAATATTCAACTTTCCAATTAGCATATAATTAGCATACCTACCAGCTGCACATTTTGTGCAACATTATATTAAGAATAGAAAACAAGAGGATTCTTATGTAAGGTGCTGCCATGGCTAAAAAGGAACCCAAATATAAAATACAGCTGCTTACAGATCTGTATTTCTGCCTGAATGCACCTCATATGGAGCGCAAGGCCTCCCATTTATTCCAAAAATGCAAGGTCATTGTCATTCATCCTGATACATTTTAAAACAAAATTAGAATCATTATCACTGTTATTGATTCTGGAGTTTTACCTTTTCAAAACTGAATAACAGCAGTGTCCTGCCTGAGAACTGAAACTGCTACTGTTGGTTACAATGGTGAGGTGTAGTTTACACTGCTCCCCCGTGCTGCCGGCTATCTTATACGTTATCATAATAGAGATGCTAACATGATGTGGCACCCCCTGCTGCCCACTGTCTTACACAATGACCTAATGGGCACATTAACCTGATGTAGGGCTTTTTATCTTTTTCTTAATGTGTACCCCCCCCTTCCCTTAAAAATACAAGAACACAAGGGAGAGTTTCAAGCTGACACCGTCAGTTACATAGAATTTGCATAGTCTGTCGAAGGATATAACTATAGGAACACCACATTTAAATGCAGAACATAATTATGACACCTGATTCAGGGGTAGCTACCACTCTATCCTTGGTCGAATGACATCATCATCAAGTTTAATACATATTGTAATGTATTGGAGATTCTTAGCCCTTGCCATGTACTGTAGTACTGGATCTCTGTATGATTAGCAGGTGAGTGATATACAGACCATATACATATGTATCGTAATCTAGATGTATGTGTCTTATACTTGTGACATTTTTGTATGACATACACTTTACAATGACAGTTGATTCATATTAGTAACTTAATTATCAACTCCAGAACATAAAGTCTTCAAATCATTTGAAGTATAATCTTATATTTTAGAATTCTGAATGCCTGATAAAGTGAGCTGGAGGTAATCAGAACTGTACACTGGATACTTGTACTTGTCTCCAGTGGTCTTTCGCCATGTTTTAGCGAAAAGGGGGGGGGGGATTGTGGGCATATTTATTTGCAATTTTCATTTTTTAAATAAGTCATATAACACAAAATATAGAGTGAGAAATGTAATATAAGTAAACCTGTCAAATTAGTCAAAATGAGTCATTTACATGAGTCATCTACAGTATAATAATACAATTTTTACTTTACAGTATAGTGTCCTGTATCACACGGTAAGGGCTGAAGGAAAGAATGTTGGTCTTGACTTATCATAATCTTCAGGTGTTTATTTCATCTGCCTAGCATGTAGCATGTGGACTTGGTTGTACCTATTGATGGAAAGACTGGTACAATACCACTAAACTGCCTTTTTCAGCATTGAAAGGTGATGATTTTAACTGGATAATTATGGAAGCACGTTCAAACCTAACAGGGTATTTCATCATGGAGTAACTTTTGCTTACAACTTCTTACGATCTCTCTTAAATCTTTGTCTGCTGAATTTTCAATTCAATATAAATCTCAACTTCTCAGTGTATCCCTTATACCTGAAATTACATGTTATAGTGCTTATCGGTACAGCAACAGTTTTCAGTGTTTTAAGTCTGATCAATAAACTAAATTGTCATTTGGTGTATGTCCTATGATTCCTCTAATCTCATAAACCATGCAAGAATATAGTCCAAATAAATTACTATGAGATAACTGATATTCTAATATCGCAACTGAAGCCTGGAAAACAACACTATCTGTAATACAAAAGGCCTTCCAATGCTTATGCCTGGTGCATGACTAAGATTGAATTATGGTATAGATCTTGTGGGGGCTGCGTGAATGATTACAACGTTGAGACTTTTCTCCATTTCCAAAATAAAGTGGTTCAGCAGGCTCCTGTTCTTGTCCCATTTTTATTTGTACAAACATTTTTGTATTGTTTTAGTAAACTTACAAGACGTAATTTTCCATTGAGCTAAGTGCTTGTTGTATCGTTAGCCTGCATTTTGCATGTTAATTTCTAAAGCAATTAGTATTGGATATCTCCAATTATTTTGTATGTTTTGTGGTTACAGTAGAATTCTGAAACGGTATTCCTTCTTCACACCAAAAACAAGATGAGTGGATTTTAGTGCAGTGGTTGTAAAGAGAGATTTAAAGACTGGTTTGCATGTCTTATGAATCTTTACACACTGACGGCAGTACTGTGTGACTGCTGCAGTGGTGCATAGATGCAGTTCTCTGTTCCTTTAAAGGGAGGCCTGGCCCAGCTTACTGTTTCTATTTCTAATTGTATTCATTCTATTGGATGTCCACACTTTCAACAAGGATGCTTGTGCAGTTTAGTAGGCAATTGATAATAACTATTAAAACAAAAGGTGGAAATACTGGCAAACATTTTATGATTAAAAATAAATTAAGGTAGGACGCATATCATTTATTTTTCAGCAATTCATATTAAAATGATTACTTTTACTTTTTTCTGAGACAATGTTCTATGTGGCAGGAAAAAAACAACTATGTATTAGAAATGCATCAAAGCATGTTTTCCCAAATGTCACTGCTAATGGTAAAAGCAAACACTGGCCTTCTTTTACTGTTTATTTCCATATTTAACATTAATTTATTCTGTTTGTGTATAGCATCAGTAGTGTGTTTCAGTCTTCCCCTTCTGTGTGGTTGTTGAAATGGTGTGAGTATTACAGCTATTTATTTTACAAATGAAAATGTCAATAAAAGCTGATGATTCAAAGTACACTTTAATTGTATTTTTTCTTGTACAGTTTAACAAACATAAGTGTACAGTACATTATTAAAGTGTAAAGCAAGTTGGTTAACTATGCAAGTTGTATTGTACATCTTCATAGGCTTCTACTTTCGGCTCAGGCTGGGATAGCTGCTTCCTTGCTGCACGTGGTGCATTGCATTGTATCCATCACACGTCACGCCTCCACCGCCTGTGCGGCCTGTCATTTCCCAACCCGAGTCTAGCGGATTAAAAGTAAAGAATATGCCATCAATTACAATAAGATAATTAACATTGACACCCTACACGGAAATCAAAACATCAAACAAGGCAATATAGGAACCAAAATATCGTCAAACTGCAAACTTAATTAAGCTTTCTCAATCGTGTCGACAAACGATAACAAGGCCCATTATTGAAACTGCGGTTCTGTAATTTTCTGAGCGGCCGCCCCACCCTTTTGGATTATTTGCAGTCGGCCTTGCATTCGATCACTTTACGCACATTTTTCCAATCATGGTACCTAATTTGAATGTCTGGGGCGTGTTAAGTAGTTTGTCAGTCGACGCCGGTTGTTTTCTTTGAAACGTTTCTTTGTCGCTTCTGCTGTGGTTAGCATATATCATGGCGTTTTCTCTGGTAAGTATTTAGTAATGCAGACGCAAAATATTTAGTTTGTTGTATATTATTTTGTGTTTGAAGGACATACTTTTATCGAAACCAGTTTAATTAAAACTGTTTTGGCAAACGTGTTTTAGTGGCAAGATTGTCTAGTTCGATTTACTTAGACATTAAATGTAGCCTTTTTTTTTTTTTTTTCTTAAAACAAAAAAAATACATTCGGCCCAACTGCTATTTTAAACTAATTCGTGAAACTGGCAAATTATGGACTCGGTAAATACTCCACCTTTGAACCCATTTAGTCCAAGGAACTGTTCTTTGGAACCTTACATTTCGAATTGGTTAGCTCTAGTAGCCTATTGCCTGTTTAAATATAAAGAGTAGCCTAATTTATGTTAAAGCATGTTGTGGTCATTTTTGAACATCGGTTGTGGCGTTTTAAATCTCTATAGGATTGTCAGAGACCGATTCGTGTGAAACCTTCCACCTTAGGGAGAACCTATAGGGTCGATAAACTCTTACAATTGGCCGGGAATACTCACTACAAGTTTAGACTAAACCTAATGCCGCAAACCTAGTGATTAAATGCAATGAATCACTGCCCCCTCCAACCACACGCATACACTGTGAAAGGAACGTGGTGGTGTTTCTTTCCATAGTATCCTCAAATCGTCCAAGAATACCATGTTCATTATTGCTCAGACACAATGTGACTGGCTTTGTTGCACACCTTTAAAACAAAATGGGAAGTTGTCCGAGATGATGCAACACATTCTTCATTGGTACCTACAGAAAGACGATCTTCGGGCCCATGACCGTTGGGAATCTGATTCTCCAGCCCTCTCTACATGCAGCAATGCAGATATCTTCCGCAGAATGAACACCATGTTGGGAAACTCTCTGGATTTTACAGGGGTCTGCACCACACCCATTACCAAGGGAAAGCGAGACCACCTGACAGGTAAGCCCTTCCTGCAAGGCTGTTGACCAGTTGGAAGGGTGTGCAGGCATCGTGAATGCATTAATGACAAGAAATGGTTTTCAAACAATATCAAAATGGTTTACACTTTGGACTGTAGGGGCCTGAGGGGGTTTCTGTAAGCAGTAAGGTTTTCCTTATTGCAAGTAATCCCCTACCCCCAACCCTCCCAAATGACCAAAGTACATTAATCTACTTATGTGGATGAGATTTTCACCCATTTTCTGTTTTCTGTTAAATTTACCAAAGCTCAGGGTTGCATGTTTCTCTTCTGGCCTCTGACTTTAAAGTGTACCACTTTGATCCTCCTATTCCCTTGAATGCATTCATTTTGGTCGTCTGCATCAAAATGGCAGCACTGGCTGACTCCATAAAAAGCTGCTTGGACAGCTATTTGAGCTGATTCATGCTGCGCTGCTGCACTGCTGGTCTTGCAAGCGGCCCAGAAACCAAGAATACTCAGCCAAGACCCAGTATGGGTGCTTTTTTAAATCAAATCTTTTCCCATTGATTAATTGTGAACCTTTTCCATGTGCAACAAGGATTTGTGGTTGATTGTCGAAGTGGGAGCTTGACTATTTATGGATGCTTTTGTACGAGTACTACAAACAAATTCACAAGGTCCAAAATCAACCGAGATCAATTCAGAGCAGATAAATTTCAATTAAAAAAAGAAATGAATGGCTGTAGGCTCTTGCCTTTAGCTGAGATCAATACAAGTTGCAAACTAACATTGGATATTGATTTAATGTAAATGTGCCATAGCGTATACTCTACCATTTTACTTGTTGGTTTTGCGGTGCATCTTCTAATGAAAGAATGAAATTGTAAAATGCAGGTGAAGTCTTAAACAAATTGCGGCTTATATAATCCCATACTGTTCTAATGCCACATCTTTAATCACTGTCATGGCCATTTTAAAATTATTCATAATGGCTCAATTGCATTGCCTTTTTGCTGGTATATGGAGTTATTGTATATACAGCTCTTGGACTAAGTACTAAACCCATGATGTTATAAAATGTATATTGTAATGTGCAGTTAAGCGATTCAAGCATATACTTGCATAAGAGCTGTTCATGAGAAGTGTACTTTCTTTGCCTTTAACTTTTTACTGAATCTCTAGGCCAAGCTTTGGTTTTAAGAGGGGTGGTAGTGATGAGTCTGGGGGGTGGTTGGGTGGTATTCAGCTCCATGTTAATGAATTGCCTTTGCTCCAGGAGAATTCCCTTTGTCACCTTGTTCCAAAATATACAGCAAATCTTCCAGTCTGCCAATCCTACGGAGACTGACGCTGCATTGTTTATCATGCATTATTACACCAGTCAGGCAGTGACATCTAAGCTTGCTGTTTCCCCCCCCCCCTCCCCTGCAAGCCCCCGGCCAACACCCCTCCCATCTGGAGTTGCTGAATCAGGGCTGTAGCTAGCAGTTGGAGGCTTTCCAGCCCCGGGGAGCGACTGGGAGCTGGCGGTGCAAATAGCTCGTTCTCCAACTTCTGATCAGTCAGCTGCTGCAGCTGTCTGCTGTCTGAGCCTGTGACAGTGACTCTGGTGGTGGGAGCCGGCACAATACGGCAGGGATTTCTGCTCTCCCTGCCCACTCCCTTCCTGCCGACGGGAAACAACAGGCGAGACCGAGACTCTGACGCTGCTGCTGCTGCTGCTGCTGCGGTCGAGCCACACTGGCTGTTTGTCAGCCTGAGAACTGAAACAGGAATTTTCTTTTGTGTTGCACGCAGTTGCTAGTGGAGGAGAAGAGAGGAGGAGGAGAGGGGGGGGTGATGTCATTAGCAGGGGAGTGCGAGTGCATCAGCACCCGGGTCACATGTTAGGTGGGTCAGTGATGCAGATGGAGGTGCATGGCAGCCACACCAGGCACAGTCGCAGGTTAGCCACCAGACAGTCTGGCAGACCTTGAGCTGTAATTTTTAAAACATTTTTAAATCTGCTGGATTTTACAGAAGCCTCCCACCTCTTCCTCCCAACTTCTGCAGCCGGTACAGAGTGCTTAACGCTGTTCTGTCCACATCCACAGACCTGCAGGAGTCGGACGTGGCTAGCAGGATGCTTTTCCCCAGCAGCGCACAGGAGTCTTCCCGGGTCCTGCCCGATGTCAACGACCTGGGCCTGGGCCTTCAGTCCCTCAGCCTGTCTGGGTGGGACCGCCCCTGGAGCAGCCAGGACGCTGAGCCCTCTGTCCAGACCAGCAGCCCCTCCAGTGAGTACTGACCTTTCCGCTCTCACCCCCCCTTGGAATCATGTCCTTTTTGTTTTTGATGCTGTTTTTATTGCTGACATTAGGCTGCTGCTGCTAGTTTAGTTGGCACAGCTTTGGACAGTGTGTTCTGTACTGAGTTTCCTTGTACCAGTGGCAGATGGAGCTGGATTGTAGCTATGCTGGTGAGACTCATTTGTGTGACACTTTCTAGAAAGAACTGGGCCTGCTGGCCTTTTTGCCCTAGAATTTCACAGTGTAGGGTCTCCTGTTTTTGGTTTACCCTGAAATGGAGTATTCCGGAAGGTTGGAGTCTGTGCTATTTTTGCCTTTTTCCCCCCCAATTAATTATTTTTATAATTTATTTGCAAAGGATGTGGCTAAGCAAACTTATCTGCTTCTGGGAGAGACTGCTGATGTTCAGTGCTTTGCTCAATGTTTTAGATTGAACAAAATGGTGAAATGTAAGATTAGTATCCCCTGTTCTGCCCAAATATTGCCTTAACCGATATTGCTGTCTCACTGTGGATTTCTGCTCTCTTGCTGGTCACGTCACATTTGTCATGACTGCTGGATTTCGCACCCTGGCCTCCGCTTGCTGTAAAGCATTAAAGCTTTATCATTGCGGATGTATTGTATTTTTATCTACAATCCCCCACAAACAAGGTATATATGCTGTCTCGGGGTGGTGCTGTCATCTGGCTTATTCTGTAGGCAAAATAACACACGGCCTATGTAATGGTCTACAGGTTTAACCGCTGTATTATAAACTAATGTGTATCATAGAACTAATCTATTAAATTCTACATTTTTGAATTTCAGTATCCCTGACCTTGAATAAATTGTACATTTTCCTCTTAATGTTGCCATTTTTTGCGTAAGTTTAATCATTGGTGAAGGATGTTGATTGGAAATGGACCAAAATTATACTGTGACGACCCTCTTTGCAGTGATGTCTAGCGTCTAATGGTTCAGTCTATTGTTTTGTTAATGAGCTTTGCTTGATGCCAGGATAAGTTTCACTTTGACAGCCTTGTCCTAAAGTTTAGTTTCTTGGTGATGTTTTAAATTGAATGATTGCACGCATAGTCCTTGCTGCATTTCCTGAATAATCAAGGCATCTGGTGGCATGAAGCATCTTCTGTTAACGGCATCTGTATGTGTTTTGACTCTTTATGTCTAGTTCTAGGTTTGCCCCAAAGTAATTTTATTATGTATCTTAGTGCAAATGTCCCTACAGGCCTCCCAACCTTCCAAATTGCCCTGTGGTAATGACCTAGTTCCTGCAATAGACTGCATCACAACACCACCATTGAGAGATTTCATTAAAGTCCTTCTCCAACTGGGTCTGTAAAGTGGGACAGGCCTGTGAGGGCTGGGTATTGCTAGCTGGGGAGACTCCCTGGACTAGGTCTCCCTGGTGCTCATAGGCCTGCAGCAATCACTGGAGGTTGTTGCTGACTACCTGGAGGGAGTTGGTAGGCCTGCCCCCCAGCAAATGGTTCATTTTAGTCAGGTGGTTGGAGGTGCTGGAACTCCCCTATTGAGTACTCCTGAATGCTGTTCGTGGCACCCCGTACATGGTGTGCAGCAGCCATTTTGTATCTGAAATTATATCTATAAACACTGAGGCCCTGAACTTGGAAGTTTACTTTATTCTCCTTCCAACTAACGTAGCTTTTGAGACTCCTCACAGTTGCCAAGTAGCCTATTTAAGGTGTTTGCAGAAGGACCCATCAGCCCTCACCCTGTTAAAGACCCTTTTTCTCTTAGTGCTGGGTGTGCTTGGCAGCCCCCTTGGCAACGTACTGGGCAAGCCTCTTGGTTTTCCTTCCCATGAGCCGATGGGAGCTGTGGACTTCCTGGATAAGTTCCCGGGCATGGCCCGTATGAACAGCCGACTGGAGTCTCGCTCCCTCCTGGACTCCCGTTCCAGTAGCCCTGTGGACTCCGAGACCAGTGGCTTCAGCTCCGGCTCTGACCACCTCTGCGATCTGCTTGTGAGACCCGCTTTCAATTATCAATGCAGGTTTAGCTATTTTGTAGCCATTTGATAAATAACTTGGTATACATCTCCCAAAAATCCAATGCAAGTATGTGCATTTTATTTTTTAAATTGGCAAATGCTTTCTCATTGTGGAATGCATTTGTTGTGAATTCAAGAGTACTGACAAGCATGTGATATTACCCAATTGGTCAAGTCTGGGATGAACCAACCATCATGACTGAGAAACATCTATGTGGCTCAACAGGTGGGCCATGGGTTCCTAATCAACTAGGGGTCGCTAATGTGCAATAACACTCCTCCTAATAAATTATTGATGATAATTAAAGATCTCTAAACCAGTGTTTTTATGAGTGTCTTGTTTCCGGGGTGAGTGAGAGCTTGAAATGTTATAAATTTAGCAATCAGCTTGAAGGTTAAAGGCAGCCATCAGGGAGTGCTCAAATGGCTATTGAAGATTATTTCCTAGATGGTGGTGGTTTTAATCCAAAATGAGAAATTCCAAAATGAATACAAAGTAAATTGATATAGGTACCAATGGTGATGGTACGTTAAATTCACATTGTTCAGATGAACTTGATGATTCCATAATGCAGCATCCTATAAGGGGGAGCTTCACAGGCCATTAATGTGCTGCCTTTCTGTCCTTCATCCTGCAGTCTTCCTTGAGGATCTCTCCTCCCCTGCCTTTCCTGATGTCCAACATGCAGAAGGAAACCATGAAGTTTGGGATGGCTTCTCGCCTGGACCAGGAGAGCTCCCCCCTCACTCCTTCACCTGGTGCCACCTCTACAAACGTCCTGTCTAAGCGCTGGCCAGGGGCCTCCGTGTGGCCCAGCTGGGACCTCCTGGAGACCCCCGATGACCCTTTCAGCATTGAGAGGGAGGCCCGCCTGCACAGACAGGCTGCTGGTAAACTGGGCTTGGAGTGGTTTTGCCAGGCTTAAGTCTGATTTGTCCTTTTGGCAAAATTGACAGACTACTCAGACATTCCTTCCAGTGGGAACTTTTCATGTGGAGATTTTGAATTGATGTTCTTTTAACGCTAAAATAAATTCTAAAATTTAAAAACAAAATGCCAACTGGTGGAACCTTTCTAGCTGAATATTGTCAGGCTGACCCACAGTCTTTTATAGGGGTATTTGGGAGTTCATGCATCAGCCTATACAACAAATGCTATTTTAGCAGACTGTACACAGAACGGGAACTAGATTGCCCAGGGGAAAATTTTAGAAGAAAGGAAGTGTTTTCATTCTGTTGAGTTTGAAAAGTAATATTTCTTACAAAGGGTGCTACTGTACAAGTCTGACGACTGAAATTAAATTGCATGTGTGATCAAATTAAATGTTGCTACCTAATCAAGTTGTGGACTAGATTGCTTGAAGAATGGTAATTTAACTAGCTGGTGGTTTGACGGCTGCATAACTGAAATTTCAAATTAAGGTATTAAAATGAGGAAACTGGTTTCATTTCTGTAGCAATTGAAATTAAACCATTCCTGCCAAACCTCCTGCTTCTAACAGGTTGTGATGAAAATAGGAAACCATTTATTCTGTAATGTTTAACTTGATGCCAACCCCTTCCTTAATGTGATGTGCCTCCACCCCCTGTTGCTTCAGCTGTGAATGAGGCCACCTTCACCTGGAGCGGACAGCTTCCCCCCCGAAACTACAAGAACCCTCTGTACTCCTGCAAGGTCTTCCTCGGAGGAGTCCCTTGGGACATTACTGAGGGTGAGCCGACTTTATTTTCAGCTTCTCTAACAGGGACACTAGTCCCTTTCCATAGCTTGAAAAACTATTCTGGGTTTCACCCATTGTCTGTCACACAGGAGTGGTGAGAGCTGTAAGGTTTCACTTAATTTGAGCATTGTCCACCTGAATAACTATCTCTTTGCCCCCTCTGTCTAGCTGGCCTAATTACCACATTTAATGGGTATGGTCCTCTTAGTGTGGAATGGCCTGGTAAGGATGGCAAGCACCCACGATGTCCTCCCAAAGGTAATATGCCAAAAGGTAATGCAGCGGGTAGGCTTTTTTTTATTCCAGAGCACTAAAGGGTGTGGAGATGAGCACTGTGGTGGACCCAGCTGGCTGGCGAGAGGCCCTACTTTTTACCCACGGTGGGGATGCAAGCATTGTCACTGTGACCTCTTCAGATCGCCTGATAAGGGTTTTTAAAATCGGTTTTCAAATATTCAGAGCTTTGTGCCAGGTATGTGTAATTGGACCTGGGAAAAGCTGTTTTGTTTGTAATGGGGAAACAAGAGGAAAAATGTCTTGTTCAGACTTGAGAGTGGTGTCTTAAGAGGTCAGACTCTTTCATTTGTCACTCAGTGTAAACAAGGTAGCTTTGGGCAATGCTTTTGTGCTGTGAATTCTGACTGGCTGTATTCTAGAACCGGGCTTCCCCCAACTCAACCCTGAGGCCTCAATTCATGTGCTGGTTTTAGCTCTTGATCAATTAAATGTCTGTTTAATGAACAAGTTGCTTTAAGGTCTTTTGTCAGTTGGGTGATTAGTCGAGTAGTGCTATTGACTCCTTGGCATTTGCTTTATATCCAGTCTTTCAGACCAGTGAAGTTGCCTTGACTCATTCTATCACGTGATTTCTCATTGGTCCCCTTTTCTGACCAATTGTCGCAATGGATTTCAGAAAGTAGTGCATGTAAAACAGTTATGTGGTTGGTTATGTAAAACGGATCACCATGTTTCTGGAAAATCCTATTCAACAGAGGATCCATTTCTCAATGTGCACTCTTTGATGGCTGAATGTTAAAATGGCCAATTCTGACCAGTTTCTAAATTGATCCATTTAGCAGATTTACTCTAGAAACCAGCATGTGTGGTGAGCGCGGGTATGAGCTGCTGTTGTGGATGGGGTTCATTTTTGTGGTCAGATATCAGTGGGCTGACTGCTGTGTCCTGCAGGGTACGTGTACCTGGTGTTTGAATCTGAGAAGTCTGTGCGTGGGCTGCTGCAGGCGTGCACTCAGGACCTGCTCCACCCAGACGACTACAGCGAGTACTACTTCAAGATGTCCAGCCGCAGGATGCGCTGCAAGGACGTAAGCGTGGAGCTCTGCTGCTCTGAACCTCATTTCACTAACACGAGTAGCGTGGAGCTCTGCTGCTCTGAACCTTATTTCACTAACTAACACCAGTAGCTCTGGGTAAGAGTGTTTGCTGTGACTGTCTAATTGAATTGGTACAGCCCTGTATGTAACACCGTTGCCATGGACACATTGCGACCCCACAGGTGCAGGTGATCCCCTGGGTGATCTCGGACAGCAACTACGTGCGCTGCCCGTCCCAGCGCCTGGACCCCAGCAAGACCGTGTTTGTGGGCGCGCTGCACGGCATGCTCAACGCGGAGGCCCTGGCCAGCATCATGAACGACCTGTTCGGAGGCGTGATGTACGCAGGGATCGACACCGACAAGCACAAGTATCCAATCGGTGAGCGCACGGTCACCCCCCTCCGTGCTGCGTTTGCTACCCACTCCTCCGCTGTCCCCGTCTGTGCTCGGTGGAAAGGAATTGTTTCTGACCGAATGCATTGAAGTGCTCCCACCCCATTTTCAGTAATGGCATCTGGCTGTCTTTTTATGCTGCTGCTGCAGTTTAGCCTGTTGGTGGGAGGTTGAGTATGGCAGGGAAAGGGGATGCGTGTGTGCAGCTTTGTGCTAGCTCATTGGCATGTGGAATAGGTTGGGTGAGCTCTTCGGTTTCTTTTTAAATGGACGCTCACCTCATGGCTTTATTCAGGATGGGGCTAGAAGATGCAAGAACAGTGTACGGTACAATTTTAGCGTACAAAATTATTGTATGTGTATAGTAAGGCCATCTCACTTATGCTTTTGTCTCTGAAGGGTCTGGGCGTGTGACCTTCAATAACCAACGCAGTTATCTGAAGGCAGTGAGTGCAGCTTTTGTAGAAATCAAAACGCCAAAGTTTACCAAGAAGGTAAGAACAGAACACCCTGTTCAATATGCTTCATTCCTTAGATTGTTGGCTCTGGCACATTCAGTAAACTCATGATACATTTTGTACTTCTCTTTTCTTAACTGTTACATGGCTTGTGTAAATTATTTCCACTTCACTTTGCTTTATCTAGTGAATTTTATATTTTTTATATATAATATTATGTATAAAATATATTTGTAATTGTCTTGTGAAATCGCATCTGAATCGCATCTTTTGAATCTAATATCCTGGAGCCTTGGTCTGTGGCAGAATCTGCCCACTCACACCTTACACCTGCTTCTGCTGTACAACGGTCCTGTTTTTCCAAACATCCCCCTCCCACACCAGGTCCAGATCGATCCATACCTGGAGGACTCCATGTGCCAAGTCTGCAATCGTCAGCCAGGGCCTTTCTTCTGCAGAGACCAGGTGAGAAACCCTGGCTTGCTTTGGCGTGTAGCCCTAGGACCCCTTGGGGCCAGTGAATGGGTCTCAGGGATCAGGTCATCAGCAAAATTACCTCATGAATATTCCATTTCCATATTCTATTTTACCTTCAAAGTGTTTTTCCTCCAGGTTTACATACCTTTTTATACTGCGGCCATTGTAATGAAATTGCTACATGGGTTAGGGGTGGCGGTGAAGCTCAGCCACAGGGTGATGGTTTTTGGGGAAAGTTTGGAACCAGACTGCTTGATTTTTAAATCCACTGGTAAAAATGAAGCGCTCAGACATAAATGTATGTATTTTTGTTCAGGCTTGCTTCAAGTACTACTGTCGCTCCTGCTGGCACTGGCAGCATTCCATGGACATCCTGAGCAACCACCGCCCGCTGATGCGCAACCAGAAGAACCGGGACTCCAGCTAGGCTGAAGCGCTGCCGTCGCGACTCACCTGAGGCCTCCGTAGCACCCGAAGAGCGACCCGTGAGTGCCAGCGCCCCGACCAGGAACGGCACTTCCACCAGGACTTTTGGGGGAAAAAAACACTGTAGAAAGTTCACTATTGCACTTGCTATTTCTTGCTGTTTACTTGTTCACAATGGCACTATGCACAGTGTTGGTATGACAGGGACCCATCGTTAGGCAGTTCCCCAGACTCTTGGCCACAGCTGGAGAGGATGATTGATTCAGGCCAGGGTTCAGAAGGTGTTGATGAAAATGCCTTCTCCTTGATTTTTAAAGAGCTTTTTCCTTTTGATTTGATTTATTTTTTGTTTTCCATACCTTGCATATTGGTGAACGATCATGCAAGTTTCATTGCCTTTCACGTTGGCAGATGCCATACAGTGCCTTTAAATTGTTTTCCCCTCCCAGTGGGCCAGCTGTTTTTCCTTAGCGGCCAGCTGGTGTTTTTTACTTTGGAAGATGAGAGTTGGGCTTCATTTAACCAGACGCATTTCAGACATTTTTACGCAGTTTTTTACTAATTTTTACACACGGTTTTAAGTCGTGACATTGAACATTTGAAGAGAATCTACCTGACAGCTTTTTAATTTTTCCCTTTTTCTTTCTCCCCATATAATTGTCTGGGGCCGTTGGTATATCATTTTTTTCAGCCAACCAATGTTCTACTTAATGGGCACAAATAAAGGTGTTGAAGCATTGCTCTGCTTGTATGCGCTGTCCTGTTCACTTGCAGCGAAATCATTACTGGACTCCGCTTCAACTGGGTTACCATCAAGTTCTCACCCAGTGGTGGGATTTATGGCTATGAAACTGGAACGGACGTTGACCTGAGTGTGTACATAGTTTTAATTAATTGTTGCACTT
This sequence comes from Conger conger, assembly GCF_963514075.1. Classification (NCBI taxonomy): domain Eukaryota; kingdom Metazoa; phylum Chordata; class Actinopteri; order Anguilliformes; family Congridae; genus Conger; species Conger conger. Next base: position 21,875,593 of record NC_083774.1, read on the forward strand.
TTTAATTTGCACTTCAGAAAGGGGTGACAGTGGTTTTTAAACACTTTTTTCTTTTTGGTACATCAGCAGAAGGGCAGGTATTGTCATCATGGGTGTGACCCTTTTTTGAAAAGTTGCTTGTTTCCTGTTGAATGTAGAGAACTCTAACCTCCCTAGAATGTATGAGCCAGTGTACATCTAACACAGCTTCCTCATCCTCCTTTCCCACAGCCTTTTATTCCTTCCTTCCCCCTCTTTTTTGCATAATTATGAAGCTGTGTGCCAAAAGACCAGTATTTTTATTTTCTCCTACCTCCCCCCCCCCCCCCCCCTCCCCCCATATATCAGTTTCCCATGCTGAGCTTGTTGCCATGTTGCCTAGCCCAGCTGCTTTTTAGAGTTTGAAAGTCTCTACCTCATTGGTCTGCAAACCTTGCTGCGGTTACCTACAGATGTGGAGTATGTTCTGATTGGGCACAATAAAGGTGTTGAAGCATTACTTCTGTGGTTGTATGGTTTTATTTGCTGCCATCATAAATATGAAAGTCTTACTCTACAGCTTGGTCCTTAAGTATCCATTATGGAAAACTCTTTGGTCATATCCCGCTGTCCTACAGACTTCTCCAACTCAAAGGTTTAAAAACTATAGTAAAAACTATGTACAAAAACTGAAATTTTCATGTTCTCCTGCCTGCAAATTTAATGCAGTTTAACACTAGGATTGGTATTGTAATTCTGTAGACGGGGTACACTCCTAAAGTGCATTGTTAGTATCAAGAAAATATACACTCTACAAATAAAAAATAAAATAAAAAAACATGCATTCCAAAGTTGGCATGTTAATTTCAGTCTCTTGTAAGGCCACAGATGAGAGCTGTGCTGGTCCTGCAGGTCTCAGGTTAGCGCAGTCTGTCTGGTGTGAGGCAGTCTCAGTGCGGTCAGGCCCCCCGTCAGCAGCAGGGCAGATACCAGCAGGATGGGCACAGCACAGTGAGAGTCCACAAGCTGCCCAAACACCATGTTACCCATGATGGCTCCCACCCTGCTCACCCCCGTCAGGAGCCCCAGTGCAGTGGACCTGGAAGATGATGAGCACACGTCATGTTTGTTAAGGTGCCAAAAATTCTGTAATACCAATTTACTTTGTTTTCCCCGGTTTCTCCAATTTGGAATGCTTAATCATAACCTTGCCATTGCTGCAGTGTCCAGTTTTGGAGGGCACAAATATGTCATGACATTTGCAGCAAGATGCTTTTCAGAGCTGCACTATAGGACTACTCTGCTGGAACGGGTAGACTGCACACCCAAATTGCATGAGTTCCTTCTGCTTAAGGAAGCAGGGTGTGCCCTGCCAGCAGAAACTCTCTCCCTGGGCAAAGCTACAGAATGATGTATTACAATATGGGACTCTTAAGCCACAGTTGACGTTTGGACCATGGACTGTGAGGCACTCCTTTGAGTGGTTGTGTGCGTGTGTGAGACATGGGAGGGGAACGTACCGTAACTGGGTAGGGTAGAGCTCTGTGCTGATCACGTCTAGGGCGTTCCAAGCGATTACTGAGACCGCACTGAACACACAGGACATGACCAGACTCTGTGCTTTCGTCTTCACCACCCAGATGAAAAACACACTGACGGCTGACAGCAGCAAACTGCACGCTAAGAAGAGAAACAATGTGTGGGTGGGGTGGCTGCAGTGCTTCTAAAGTGGAAATCTCTGAAATTTCCCTAATTTTACTCACAAAGTAGTATCTTCCCTCCAATGACGTCCATCAGCAGGATGGTGAACACATTTCCAGGTAGGTTTGAGGCTGCTGTGATGAATCCATCCTTGTAGACTGTAAAATATTCGTTCAGTGCCTTTTTTTTCTTTTCTTTTTTTAAAGGAACAATTCTACCCTTTACCATACACTATTCAATCATCACGTGAAATGGAGAGTGACAAATTCTGGCATTTTATAATTTGAAGTGTCTCCTTGATGCACATTCAGAATGGCAAGAATTGTTCTTGTTAAAAAGCATTTGACCAGGACAACTAATGTATTTTGTGCATATCTTCTGTTGTCCTCACCTGTGGTTTTGACAGGATAGCAGCTCTCATTCTCCACAGACTGAGGGCGGGACACGTTTGCACACGGGGACCCCCCATCAGCTGTCCTTTTGAAGAGCTCAGGGAACCACATCCAGAGGCCATAATAACTGCAGACCAAGAGTGGGTGAGTGATCATCAAATGCTATTATCTTTCTCAACTGGCCCATGACACTTCTGCGTTGTGTTAGCATTAGAGCACTCTTAAATTATTCTAGTTTCAGTTCTTTTATTCTATGAAATGCCCTCACAAGTAAGTTCAGGCTTTCATAAGTGCAGGCTTTCATAAATACAGATTAGCTATTCACCCAAATGATATGCAGAAGAAAATGATGACCAGCACTATGCTTCTTGTTGTCAGTGGCTTGGTGAAAAGTTGCCGAATAGGCGCCAGCCCCTAAATACAAAAGAAAGGGAGCACAATTTCAATGGTGCTTCTATTTTTTATGCCATATCACACAAACAAAAGCGGTGTTATTTGATGCAGGGCTCTTACCCCACAGTGAGGGAGAGAAACATGGTTTTCTTTAGAGTACCTTTTTGAAAATGTGGGTGATGCGATGAGATTCAGAACACCTGGTTACTTCTGCCCTCACTCTTTCAGAATTGGATGTGATAGTCAGCCCGGTTATCTGAGAGGGGACACAACACACCAGTTTCAATGCATCCCTGAGGCATGGAAGGTAATGCAAACATGCATCGCAAGACTGTTTTGTGTTGCCTACATGCCAGATATTCAGTTCACTCACAAGATATATGGCTGGTATTATTTATAATTGCCTTGGTTAGTACTTCCAAAGCAAGAGGAAATGTTTCTCATTCATAGCTGTTTGGGCTAATCTAGGTGTTTCTAAATCAGGATAGTGTGCCGAGTGGAGACCCTCAAAAGATAGGAACTTGCACTCAGAAAACCATTATGTGTCTAATAAAACCAGAATTGGCTTAACTTATATGTGCTTGGTGTTATTCCCCTGAAAACTGACTATGGTTCAAACAACTATTACAGTACCTAGATCTGCCACTAGGGGACAACAGCAGAAGCTGTTAGCATGCACAGAAAAAACTGACAAACAGCAGGAAATGGGACCATAACTAAAGTATCTGCCTTACAATAAATCTGTTTGTATTAGATCATCAAGAATAAGCACTAGAAGTGCAATTTAGGTCTTGAATATGGGCCACAAGGCAAAAGCCATAGAAACCATACAAGTAATCTAATTTAGAATTTAGAGCAGCTAAATGTGGAAAAGCCTTGTATTGATTCAGCCACTTTTGGTTCACATCTACCCAAAGATATGCTGTTAAAAGTGGTGGTAGCCCTATGTTTTTGTTGAATACATTAGCCATTTAAATTGTCTCATCTCCCGTCCACACAGTTCAATATTTCTGATCCAACAGAATTAGTTCCTCCATAAACAGGGTTTCCTGGTCTGAATCATATTATTCTGAATGATGGCACTCAATTAAGCTTGGCCTGGTCTGTTAAAATGTGTTTGTGGCACACCATTCCAGATATAGAAAATGTACCATTTGTAGGAAGTATGCTGTGCCAAACGATCAAAAGACATCTTATCTGGACCACCAAGTATTGAAACCATAAAATATGTTAACATTTGTAATAAAAGATTATCGCAGCATAAAAGATGTTTGGTAGACAAGCTACGGCCCAGTAAAAGGCAGATTAACTGTTTTTTCCAACATACTTGAAATGACTTGGAATTGCCTCTTTGATTGAGATTAAACATCATCTGGAACACATCCAGTGCCTCTGCTTCCTGCCCAGCCTGTGCAGAAAGAAACCAAAGACAAGTTTAAGAGAAAGTTGTGCGTTCAGACTTGCACTGAGGCAGCCATTTTACGAGGGTGGCTTTCTGAAAAAAAAAAAACCTGAAGGTTGTCCGAATTGTCCTTGTCTGATGAAAGGGCCAAACTCTTTAAGTAAAGCCAGATGCATTTTTATTGCATTCCACTAAAGGCAAATTCCTAACAGTGTAGTAAAATAAAATTCAGATTGTGCAGTTCTTACGCATGCTCCTTATAGTGAAAGGCATTACGCCTGGCAGGCCCCCACCACAGAAATAAGCCTAATATATATTAGGCTTAACTAATGAAGCCACACTTAAGAATGAGCCTGGATCCTCCTTAACTAATAAAGCCACATGAGAATGAGCCTGATAGTTCCGCAGGAAAGCACTTAAGCTACCTTTATAGAAGACTGCCCGGATGTCCCCACAATTTGTGTGCGGCTGAAACATTGTTGATACAGTGTATATACTGCAACATAATATAACAGGCTCCTTAAGCAGGAATATGCAAACCGTTAAGAGAAATGAGTGCTGATTTACAAGCTGATGACTAAGTCTAAATGAGATCTCTACATGGTAGTGTAAGGAGCACAGATAGAGAGATAAATTGGTGATTAATCCACTCTGCACCCATTTATCTCTCCATCTCTTGTTTATTCAATTTCAGCCTGCTGCTTTCTATAACAATAGTACTACACAAAGGAGTGAGGCTTTTGCTTAGAATAACTATTCTTATTTTGCACAAATAATTGCTTTCTCTGTGTCAGCCAAGTGCCAACACCTAAGGGGCCTATTCAGGATTCAGATATGAGCAGATAAATACCGATACATTAATGACACTATCCACCATAAGTGCCAAAATCATACCTCCATGAGAAATTTGGGGCTCTCGGGCATAGCCAGGCTGAAGATGAAGGCAGAGGAGAGGCTAGGAATGGAGCAGAGCACCACAAACACCCTCCAGCTCTGGAAGTCCAGGGAGCCCAGTGTGAATCTGGAGGAGGTGCTGGGGATGACTAGCCAGGCGAGACCTGTGCACAAAGACAGTAGATAGGAGAGCTATACCCTACACACCAACACCCAGCCATATATCCACATGCAGTCAGAGGACCAACATTATTGTTCCTTGCTGCACCCAGAAGCTGTTACTGAGTGTTCATTTATTCGGGTAAGAAACTCATATCTCCTCTGCTGTCCAAATATGCTAAGAACTGATCAGATTGATTTGGATTCCATATTCTCATATTATTCTTTTTTTAATAAGCCAAGTGCTTTTGATTATTTTTTTAAAAATTGCAAAATTACCCTCATTAAAATAAAAGTGATTCTACCTCTTTTAAGGAAAGGGGTTGGCCTCACTTATTTCACTTAAACGGTTCAGAAATGACAACATATAAAACATGTGTCGGTAGGCTACTGACACTAGTTTATCCCAGGCCCCGTTTCAAACAGTGGCAAATGCAGTCCAGCATATGGTGACTGGGAGATATGGTCTGTTAGATGCTCTCAATGGTTTTTTGAGCAAACACATGGCTTCCAAGTCCTCCCACTCCTCTGGTCAACAAACTTTTCAGGGGAACACTAAATGAGCCATGTTGGTTTCACAACAGTTTAATAGCTGCACAACCTGCAGAATTATCTGCAATGTCTGTGAAATTCAGAACTTGTGACATATTGTGCAACACTCTTTCGTGTGATCCCTCTGTAGAATTCACAAAGGCGGCATTATTAAGTCTGGACAACATGACAAGGGGAACAGATGCCAGGCATTTTAACGGAGCGCCTACAGTGGCAGCCTCTCTGCATCTGACCTGCTACGACAGCGGCTTCCCATCATCAGTATTTCCCATCGTGCAGAAGGCGAGGCCAGCCTGGCATGTTGGTGTGAATTAATGGGCTAATGAAGCACTGCCTATGCATCTGCAGACGCACACTACACTGGAGCAAGACTGCAAGGCGTCAAGGCATACCAAACTTAAGTACTCTGCCTTGTACTGGCTGGTCCCCTGTGTGCCACACAATGGTCTGTATCTTTCTCTCTCACACGCTCCCTCCCTGTCTTCCTCTCTCTCTCTCTCTCTCATGGTGACACAGCACTTTTATGCCACTGCCTTATGTATGACTTTGGTTTCTACTGAAAGCAGGTTGCCACCCAGTAGAATGTGAGCTAGTGGAATGTGGAGGAAATAATGACGTGCTTATTCTGAGGTCCAGGTTTTATTTGAAATGGTCTTTCAAGATCTTTATTCAGTACTCACTGTACTACACTACCAATGACACCAGCCTGTTTCCCATAATATCTGCTTTCTGAAAATACCAAAACTGCATGGTTACATGGTACTATTTAAACTTAGCAGTTATGGGAGCATTCCACTGAGATAGCAGAATTACACAGCAGACTAATGGGAGCCATAGTCCTGTATTGACGATCACTGTCTCTCTATCAAACCTTGCTGACCCTGTGTCAACATGGTAAACAGAGTTAGTTTCCTTTTGGAGGTCTGCAGAGAGGCACACTTCTGTAAAATGCCCTACATCTGCATAAAGTTTTTGAACATTAATTACATGTTTGTGGCTTCACTTAACTCGTTTTTGTTTATTTATTTTTTTTACTGAATGGCTGAATCATTTTGACTTGAGCATGCTTCTACAAAGGAAATATAATTTTTTTTTTTTTTGCTCAGGATGTAATCAATAGGCTTTTTTTATTTTCCTTTTAATGTTTATCTCATTGGTCATTAGCCCAATATCATGACCCGGAATACTGAGTAAGCTGGATAACTGCACTGAGTAAAACTCAGAACTCTCCAAAATCTAGAACATGGACTGAAATAAATTGTTCCGAATTTTACTCAGCGCAGTTTTCCAGGTAATTAAGTAATCCTGCTTTGTGATACAGGCCCCAGCTTAATTTTGTGTACAATTACTATGTCAAGGAATAATATTCGATATGTGATTTAAATAAATCTCATTGTTTGCATAATAATGCATAACCAATGATGGGGAATGAAAAACTGAACTGTAGTTTGTTTTCTGCAGCAAACAATCTTATCATCAGAGCAAGTTTTGGATGAAAATGGCATATTGATGTTATGACTGATCAAAACCAAAGTTATTTGGGACAGGTCAGCTTTAAAATATAAATGGTGTGTTTGTTCTGATTGGGTTTAGATTCTTAAGCTGGAGGTCTGTTCATGCCTGTCCAAAAGTAGTCTGAGTATGTTTTATCCTATGGTATCCTATTGTTTAAAATATTTTAACACTAAAGTAATGTGGAAACGGAAAGCTGCACATATTTACAGACAAGCACACACCGAGACTATGAAGAAAAGTTGTGTAGCCACTGATATGATTTGTAAAATAAATCAATCAAGTCAAATCCATTCAGCCCCTTACTTGCAGCGAGGATGTTTCCTGCCATCCAGAATGTGGCAAGAGCACTGATCATGGCCCCTCTCCTGCTGCATGGCTGGAACTCGGAAAAGTAGGAGAATATGACGGGGATGGAGCCACCCACCCTAAGATGGATGAAAGGAGAACTGCCACTCACCAAAAGTGCTACATGCAGAGCTATGATGGACAGGCTAACTGGTCTACAAAGTTGATGACCGCAAGGTGAGGGTCTGGTGGCTCCTTACCCCACTCCACTGATGAACCTCAGTAATAGGAACAGCCAGAACCAAGGTGCTAGGCTTGCCAGTCCTCCAAACACGCCGTTCACAGTCAGGGAGATCACAAGGACATTTTTGCGCCCCCTCTGATCAGCAAGGTAGCCCCACATGTATCCACCAACCATCATTCCTGCACAAATGGAAGCCATGTTAGAACCAGACCAATCAGTTTTCCATCTGGCCATGGCCAGTCTCAAGATCCTCGCCACCACAACAATCATCGACTATATTCATTCTGCAGGGAATGGACTCTTGCCCTCAACATCTGGCCATTCGTGTGATCAGCCTACGTGGACATTCAGAACATTTACTATTTGTTTAATCTGGAGCATACCTTTCCAATCAAGTTTTAATGCATGTTTTCTCAAAACAAATTTTCCTCTTGTCAACCAAATATTGACAATTGAGCTCTAACGAGTCAACTTGCCACATAAAATATCTTGGGCTTAGGTTAAAATAAGGCAGAGTATGATAAAACAACAATATACTGTACAAACACAAGTGCTAAAAAAGAACTTCAAGTGATGTGGATGCAGTTTATTTTAATTGTGGTGGACCACATTGACCTTCCATTCAAGTGACTAAAATCTTCTCAGTGCTTCAAAAATACATGTATTCAGAATATGTCCTCATCAGAAATTCCCGCTTTAAAATATGTGTTTTTAAACTAATCTGATACTCAAAGGCATGCCTTGGCCTTATCAAGCAAAGGCAAATGCTAACCATAATATGTGCAATACGATAGCATTCTAATTACCGGTCTATCAAGCAGGCCAGTACAGACAGTGTGCACTAAGCACAAGGCAGAGTCCCACAAACCTACACAAGGTGAAATTGAAACATTCATTGCAAGGCATGGCACCAATCTTCCAGTAATATATTTACCAAGTAAATATCTTTTGATAATACCCCCACTCATTTATAAAATATTTATTTTGAGAAATGGCTAGTTTTTAACCATTTTTATTTTCAATTACAGCAAATTAATAAATGGCTTCCTGAAACATCCATGTAAAGCATGTGTTGATGGACATACACTCAGTGAGCACTTTATTAGATATTTATAATTTATTGATTTCTACTTATTCTACTGCTGTATCCACTTAGAGCAGAGGTCACCAACCCTGTTCCTGGAGATCTACTGTACTGTTGGTTTTCACTCCCACCTCAGCAAACCACACTTCATTAAACAGCTAAAGATCCTGTTGAGCTAATCGTTAATAGAATCCGGTGCGCCAATGGGTTACAATGAAAACCTACAGGAACAGGGTTGGTGGCCACTGCCTTAAAGGTTTGACACGTTGTGTGTTCAGAGATGCGCTTCTGCATACTACTGTCGTAATGTGTGGTTATTTGCGTTATTCCTGTCAGCTTTGAACAGTCTGGCTCTCTCTCATTAACAAGGTGTTTTTACCCACAGAACTACCGCTCACTGGATGTTTTTTCGTTTTTCGCAGCAATCTGAGTAAACTCAGCAGTACTCAACTCCATGTCCTGCGCACAGCAGTGTCTGCGGATATTTGCTCCTACCAGGTGCTATACCACCTGATTTCACTCATTATTTAACCTGCTTGGTTCAGATAATAAGCTAATTAGAGAAAACAGGTGGTGTAGTGCACGGTTGAAGCAAATACCTGCAGACACTGCTGCCCGCAAGACACGGAGTTGAGTAGCACTGCTCTGAAGACTGTTGTGCGTGAAAATCCCAGGAGATCAACAGTTTCTGAGATACTCAAAACACCCTGTCTGGCATCAATAATCATTCCATGGTAAAAGTAACTTAGATCACATTTTTGGCTAATTAGATAATCGCATGAATAAGTAGGTGTACAAGTGTTCCTAATAAAGTGCTCAGTGAGTGTATAGACTCTTAAACAAACCTAGCTTAATTTACTACTCCATAATAATCTTGTCTCAAAATATTAACAGATCACTCATAACTGATTCAAAGCTCATGTACTCTCTCAGGACAGAGCTTAACCACATGAGGTTGCCCATATGAAGCAGCACACAGGGTATGTACCTAGGAAGATGCTGGCAGTAAGCAGCCCCATGTCTGTGGAGCTGAGCTTCAGATCACATCGCGCTGTGGGCAACAGGAATGACACGCACAAGATCTCCACCGCATCGCTGGCATTGGCCCATCCGCAGACCACCAACAGAAGGCCGTGGAAAAAACCAAAACCTAGTATATGTGTAAGATGAAAAAAGACAGTACTATATTTGCTGAGATATCTGTCACATTCAGTTGTTTATTTTGAACACAAAATTTTAATTGCCATTAAAGGCCCAGTGTTGCAAAACAACCCAAGAACAAATTTACTGTAAATGGGATGGTATGAAACGATGACACAGCACCTGCTGCTTCAACTGCCTCTTCATAAGACAATTTCTTTTGTTCCCTCTTCTGGCCATCACTTATGTTACTTCGTTCAAAAACAACTTCACCTGCAACACATTCAAAACATGAAAAACACTATTAATGCTTGGCTTGTTCTTAAATTACTTAAATATACCTATTTTAGTGCAGGATATGGTATATACAGTTAAATATAATTGTGCGATTGAAATGTGTAGCACAAATTGAAACCACATTCAATATAGAGAAATGGCAGAAAACAATGTGAAATGCAATTATTTATTTGTTCCACTGCTTTTCATGTCACCCAAATGTTTCATATCTTTTTAAAAAACGATTTTTGAAAATAAATTATTTAACTGACAAAGCTACATCAAAAATACAACAAATCTTAAATGGGGTAATAGTAAATCTGATCATGTGAACTGGGTTACAAAACAAAGGCAGGGAAAGCGAACACTGGTCCGAGTAGCCTACGGTCACTTCACTTTAACAATAGGCCTATCTTAAGCGCTGAACACATAATTTGGATATGTTGAAAGATAGTAAGACATCTGTCAATGCATGATACGTTATTACATAGAAATTCAGTGATCGAATGTAAAAACAAAAACCGTAAGCAGAAATTCACCCTGACTAAGAATGTATGCTTAATAGTGTAAATGGCTGCGCCTGCAAGCATAATTTTACAGTTGTCGACAATGTTTCAGATTCTAAATCGAGAGATTATGTATTTACCTTGATGCATTTGGTTATCAAAATCGTGCTTAGGGAAATACATAATATGCTTATTTGTGTGAATAACCGCTATTTTCGGAACATAGCCTATATTCGTATCTGAAAGTTCCAATATTCCGCAGGGTAATGTTTATTACTATGTAGGCTACATCTTCTGACCGCTATTAATGTTGACATTATGTAGCTCATGCCATTCCAAAAGATCTACCTTCTGCATCCAAGTCCTGACTTGAATCCTCCAGACGAGTTGGAAGCAGTGGCTCTCGAGCTGAATCACCAAGCACTTCTGAAATACGCCTAGACATCGGATTTCCTAACGTAAGTTTAAGTCAAAGCAATGCTAACCGGCTAGCTTTCTTACAGCAAGGCACTGGCGTCTGTTTTGCGAATTGAAATCCGTGGAGATCCGTGTACGGAAGACGCTATTTTCTTACTTCCGTGTTTCAATTTCTGTGGATATTGACTGAGTTGAATGGACATTTGGACAGTAAGTTACGGTAACTGCCCCTCGGCTGATTTGTGCCCATTAATACATGAGCTAATAACGACGAATACGAATCTGACAGGAATTATGATTTCCTTTATTTGAATCACAGAGAGCATTCCTGATATTCTCATTTTCGCAGCGAGGACCTGTGAACGTTCTGTGGAATTTCAGTCCCACAGAAGAGAAGACTCCTCCTGCCGACAACAACAGATACATGCATCAGGTCATATAGCTAAGTTGGCTAGAAATCGTGAAGTCTGCTTTTCACTTGTTGTCAGCACTGCATTATTTGACATCGATTTAGCCATGATATAGATGCAAATTTTAATTAATTCTAAGTAAGCTCATTTTGTGCAATTTCAACAAATTCACATCAGTTCAGTTATCTAGCAACCTTCGACCTTAAACGTCTATGACAATTCGTAATTTATTATACTAGATTGATTTTTTAATTCTGTGCATATTCATTTTAGATAATATGTTGCTGGTAAAGTTGTCTATCTTTAAAGTTATCTAGCAATCCATACAGTCTAAACCGATTCGCCCTAGTAACCGGTGATCTCCTTTATCTATGCATGCGTTGTTGCCAGCAGATGTCGTTGTATTTATTGTTTCCCCTTTTAAGTTTTTTCTGATCTCCGCGTCCAATAAGTTTTACGATGCTGCAGTCTCCAGCCAGTTGCATTGAATAAAGATGGCGGCCAGTTCAGAACGTAGTCCCCCTCCCTTCCCTGAATCCGAAGATCAAGAACCTGACCCCGAAACTGGAGATGGAGACAGCGATGAAGGAGAGGATATTTTTACCGGCAAAGTAAGTCGGGAATAGTTTGAATGTTCATATGTGTCTACAGGAGAGTTTGTGTTCTGTTGGAGCTAGTGTCGAGTAAAAGTTATCCGTGCCCACCCAGTTTGCTAACTGTTGTTGGCTACGATACATTTCGCTAGCTAGGCCCACGAACGCGTCCAGATTTCCATTGAAATTAAGTAACGTTGCTGACAGGCAAGACAGCATTTGCGGGTGCTCGATGTTTAGACATGGCTGCTAAAATACAGCCCAGGCGGCTTGATTTTAATAAGCTGCTGGTCAGATGGCAAGCAAGCTTGAAAATGGCCAACGCCAACAGGCAAGTTCCGCGTAGCTAGCTTAGTATTAGTAACGTTAGCTGGCTACTATCGCCAACAGTTGCAACTGAGGTATTAGCTGAACTGATGAACAGAGCTAGGCTACTTGACTGTGCGGGCCATTAACGAACGCTTTTCTCACTGGCGTTCCCAAGTTGCTAGGCTAACGTTAAATATTGTTTTATCTGACCAGATATTTTTACTGTAGCTAGGGAACGGAACAGTACCTAACCATTGGCTCCATCTCTTTCACCCATCTGATGCCTAGTTAGCTAGCTGGGTGGTACTTGCTACATTGTAAAATATATTGGTTTGAATAGCAATGTTAAGGATGACAGTTATGATGTTGTGGTTTGTTTCTACGCTTGTTCCACTCGCTCAGAAGTGGAGGAAGTATGGTGTGCGATAGCTAGCTGGGTAGATTAACTTAACTAACAAAATAGTGTATCGTTTTAATACATCTAACTTAGCTAGCTAACGTTAATGCATAGCCAGCAGCCTAAATACATTCTTCAATGGACTTCCAGGATACCACCCATATTGTGTTAACTTCTATCTTAGCTATACTTTATATCCTTCACCACACATCAAGCGATCTTGAGAATAAAGTGCATTTGAGGCGAACAAGTCCGAACTGTTAAGCTCGCTAAACTATTTGCAACGAATTCTGTTTAGCAGGCCGTTAACTATGCATTAATTGAATTGAAGGTTTATGCTCAGCATTGATTCCATAGGTCGTCGACTCCTGACCACTGTTAACGCTGCTCTAGTAATTAGTGTCGACTGTAGGCTATATAACATTAACAAGCAACTTGCATTAGACAATTACAAATTTGTGATCTCTTGCAAGGATGTTTTTAACCCCCGAAACCTGAAAACTGTTCAGTTTGGGCATGTTTAGATTTTTCTGGCAAATTAAGTTAATCATTTTCTTGAGGAAATGTCGATCGGATTGTTTGAGCCACCGATTGATCCCCGCAGGCAGGAGATACGTATGGCTACCGTAGACTTGTGCAGTGGAGATTATTTTGAATGTGGTCAGAAATGGACGTTTTAAGGTTTGACAAACAAACCAGTGTGAAATGATTTGAGGGTGGGACTGGCTTTTTGCTCCAGGTGTGGGACCTGGTAATGTAAGAGGTTTAAATCTAATCCTAACGGAAGGAGGGGACCATGGCCACTGAGCGGAGTCATTTGACACTTTGCAGAGAACGTAAGTCCAAGAGGGCAAATAATTTTGTGTAAACCCTAAAAGAAATTTGCTATCAATTTATCTGAAAAATATGACATTAGGACACGCCGGCCAATGAAGGTGATATCCTTGCTTTAATGCTTGGCCCCTAAGCCTGTATGTTGCTGATTTGAGCTTTTGTCATGTGCTTACTATGACTGGGAGCCTGTAGTGGTGGGGCAAAATTGGATTGGTTATATCTGGGTTCGGGTGGCTTTAAACTTACTGCGTGTTCCTTCCAGGATCCCACAGTCTACCGCTAAGCATAAGTGAGAGATCTGCCTCCACTCTGAGTACTACCTGTCCTGTTGTACTTGGTCAATTGTGTGGTACCAAGTTTGTGTAATTTTAGATGAATTTGATGCCAGGGAGATAACACATCTGCAAAATTGGACCTGAATGGAATTAAGTACTGATTACATTTTATTCTGCAGTTTCACCAAAATGTAGCCAAGACGAAGCTTTTGTCTTTAGTACTTGAGGTCATCGAACACCGGCTTATAGCTGGAATTTTGTTCAGTGGAGGGAGGACGCACACCCAAAAATGTAGCGAGGTGCTGACTAAAGGAAGGCAATCGGAAAAACAGAAAGGTAGTCACATGCAAGTAATTTCTTGGAAAATAATAAGTCTTCTACACTGAAAAGTAGGTTTTTCCAATAAAGTATTTGGGAGCATAATGGTGTGGAATGGATCTTTTTAAGCTGGAAATTTGTTCCCAAACCTGATGTCGGCAAGTACAGACGGATAGTCAGACTGTGTCCATCTCTGTGCAAAATGCTCTAGTCCTCCTGATTTTGCCATGTACCATCTAAAAATGGAACCAATCTGTCCTACATTTTTTATCTGCAGTGGGTTGCCAAAGGCACATGTCAAAAAAAGTCCTTTCTGTGTTTTTTCCGTGTGTCACTGATGCAGAACATGCCCATATCCACAGTTCCTGGATATTTTGGGAGATTTTCTCTAGTATTTAAAGCCAATTCAGTTGGATACAATGGCTGTGGCCTGCCTGGTATTTGAACCTTGAGTTAGAAGTCCAGTTCCATCCCAGCACATGAGTGTTTGTGTAAACATTACTTTTTTTGCATACTTGTTGTTTATTGTATCATTTTCCATTTCTACAGAGCATTCCAGTAGAAGCCAAGATAGAGCCACTTCTGCAAGAAAGTGGTGTTATCAGCGAAGCACCATCTGATATTTTCAGTGAACCACTAGCTGATGTCCTCAGTGAACCATCCACAGATATCTTCGGTGATTCCCCAGTTGATTTCCTCAGTGATCCACCAGTTCATATCCGCAGTGATTCCCCAGTTGATCTCCTCAGAGATCCGCCTATTGACATCGTCAGTGATCCACCAGTTGATATCCTCAGTGACCCACCAGTTGATACCCTCAGTGACCCACCAGTTGATATCTTCAGTGACCCTCCAGTTGATATCCTCCGTGGTCCACCAGTTGATCTCCTCCGTGATTCACCAGTTGATCTCCTCCGTGATTCACCAGTTGATCTCCTCCGTGATTCACCAGTTGATCTCCTCCGTGATTCACCAGTTGATCTCCTCCGTGATTCACCAGCTGATATTTTCAACGAACCTCCAGCCGATCTCTTCAGTGAAGAGTCTGTTCCCACCACCACCACTGCTGTAACCACCAGCAATACCGTGACGAACACCCAAACCAATTCCAAGACAAACGGCATACACTCAGATGATGAAGAGCAAGACATATTTGCAGGTATATTTTTAATATCTCATCAAAATTCATTTACCAACTGCTGCAAAAGTTGAACAAAAAAAAAGATTTTGAATCAATGTCTGGGCAGTTCTGCCTGTTGAAGTTATGGAGGCTTATTTTGTGAGGGAATGCCATGTGAGATGTTGAAAATTATTATTTGGCAACATCAGTGTAATGATGCCCTGAGAACATGCCTTAACCAAGCACATATACCGAGCGCACATACACCGAGCACACATTCACAAACAAAAGCTTGCTATCTGCAGGTCTATGCACGTCTTTGTTCTAGCCTGTGCTTGTTTCCAAGTTTGACACTAGTGTAGCTTCTTCCTAACATGACCTGCTCACAGGTCCTGGAATGCCCCCACCCCCCCAAATCCCATGGCTCTCTATCATTTTGTCACCTACTTGTATGTTCTTAACCTTTCAACCCTTTGGCTCCAATAAGCACAAAGCCCTGGACATGCAGGAAAGGCTCTCAGCTCCACTTTAGATATGGTCTGCAGTTTCTCTACAAGCAATGTTGCGGAAGACTTTTCCGTCAGCAGTCTGAAATAACAGTTCCATCTGACTGTTGGTCTATGTGCAAATCATGCAATTCCTCCAGCTTGGAACATAAAATAAACATAAAATAAATAACATTGACTGATAGTACATTGGAGCACACATTTGAGAACCACCAATTCTGTGTTGTTTATAAACCAGTGTATTCAGACCTCTCGCATCCAACACAGGTACACTTAACAGAACCCACTCCAGAACTCACTCCAGCTAATCCAAGATAACCTGTCAGGAGCAGGTTAGCAGTGTTCCTAAAGCCTCTGTTGTACCTCCTGAATGGTTTTTAAAAATTTCCTGGCACAGTTCTGCCACTCTTTTTGTGGGGAACCACGCCTCTGCTGAGAGTCATTTGGCTGCATAATCTCACATGGGATGGGCTGGCAGACACTTTCCAGCACTCGCAGCTTGCACATTAAAGGAGTTTCTTTCCATTTTAACGCTTGTCTGCCCAAGTCCCCA
Source organism: Conger conger (assembly GCF_963514075.1). Classification (NCBI taxonomy): domain Eukaryota; kingdom Metazoa; phylum Chordata; class Actinopteri; order Anguilliformes; family Congridae; genus Conger; species Conger conger. Next base: position 21,891,826 of record NC_083774.1, read on the forward strand.
CTAAATTTACATTTAATCTCCCAGGCTCGGTCTCAGAATATTATTTGCGATCCTGGCTGAGGTTCTGGATGGGCCGGTAGTTTAAGTTCAGATTCAGCAAAAGCGAATAGATTTAAGTCCACATCTGTGGGCTTCCTTCCTTCCCTGTGTTTCCTGGCTTAGTGGATAGGTTTCAGTTGTCATGTGACATAAATTGCTGTCTCAGCTCTGTACCTTCACAAAACAGGAACAGGAAGGCAGGCCCCCCACTGACACTGGGAGACTGGGACACTGGTTTGTAATGACTAATCTGACCTGCCTGTAACTGTGCTGACAGGGAGGGTTTTGCACTGTCGTTTGGATGCCAGGATATTACTGTTTGGAAATGTTTTAAATGTGAAATATAATTTTTTTTTCTCTGTGTTGCACATTCCACAATTTACCATCTGGCTACAGGGTGTTCAGCTGCTTTCCCTGACTCTGCTAAACTCTGAGAAAAACAGGATTTCAGAGGGTCATAGATTCATTCTCCAAGACATCATGCCCCATGACCTGTCACTACTGGAATCTTGGGGCAAATTAAATTTTGCTCGTTCAGGTCCAATTAAAAACATCATGCTGCAAATAATTGGTTGATCGTCTGTTGATATGAACTTGTGGTTCCCAGCCCTGTTCGTGGAGATATACTGTCCTATCAGTTTTCATTCCATTTCTAACAAAGCACACCTCATTCAACGGCTAGAGATCTCTTTGAACGACTCATTGGTAGAATCAGGTATGTGAAATTGGGGGAAGCCTACAGGACAGTTGATCTCCAGGAACAGGGTTGGGAACCACTGATATGAACTAACAAATACAAATTAATGAGATCAGGAGCTCTAGTCATTTTCTCTAAAAAGGGTTTTTGATTGAGTCAGTATTCCAACTGTCCTCCTGGTCACATGGTCAGAACCTTGTAGTTAATCTAACCCTTGCATACTCGATTTGGATTGGCAGCATACCCCAATTTAATTTGCAGAATTCAATTTGATGGGGTAGTTTAATTTTTAGTGCTTTAGAAAGCACTGAAACGTTGGTCAAAGGACGTCGTTGCCCTTCCAAGCAGTTGGGTGATTGAGGTGCGGTAATTGGTATTCTAAATAGAAAAATGTACTGCAATTTCCCCCTTTCATAATACCCTGTGTTTTCTGCACCATGTCGCCTGCACACTGTTTAGCACAGGGTATTATTGGATTCCTTGTTGTCTCTGGTGCCTTCCAAAGTAGGATATAGCAGTCCCTAGATAATCATGCTTTTACAGAATTGTTCTCTGCAGCGTTCTATTCTGGGTCTTTGCCACAAGCCACTCCATTTACTGCATTTCATGAGTCAGTGTTGAAGTAAAAAGCATTTTCAATCAATTGCATGTCCAGGTTTTAATGGCGGAATCTATTGTAATGATTAATCTATTTGAGTGTCCTGAGGAAGTAACGTAAACTATTCAATTGAAATGTGTTGTTGTGAAATGTGAAAGTTAAGAAGTAATATTACATGTCAAATTACATGTTCTTTCCGTGTGTCACTGACGCAGAACATGCCCATATCCACAATTCCTGGATATTTTGGGTGATTTTCTCTCTAGCATTCTCTTACACATTTGCCAAAGCTTCAAGACAGTCTTGGTAGAGGAAGGATAATTCAAGTTTCACCATTTTACTTTATATCTGTATTTTTCAAATTAATCTATGATCAATTTTAAGCAGCATCTCATGTAAACAGGTCATTTTGGAATCTTTCCTACCCCGATATTTAAGCATTCCTTTGGACCTGAATAAAGTGTTTATTGTTGTTATTGAGTTTAATGTTTACTTAAATGGAATCCAGCTCAGAACTCTATATGCTCATGTTTTCTTCCTCAGAGGCCACAGTGGAGCTATCCCTGGACAGCCCTGCCAACGATCGGAAGAAGAGAGAGCCCGCCAAGACTTCCACGGCAGTCCCCTCCATCTCGGTCGCGCCTAGCACATCAAAAATGCAAGCCAAGTCCCTGGAGGAGGTAGGGCCTTCTGTAAGGGCCAACCACATCCGGCCAGGCTGTCTGTACCCTAATGCTCAACCTCCCCCCCACCGTTGATTCAGAAACATCATGATTAAGAAACAGTCGCGCCTCATGCACTCCAATATGCTTCCGTTGAGAGGCTAGTTTTTGCCATTCAGGTCATTCATGGCCTTTTCAGGGTACACTTGACACCCTGGTGAAGGCCCATCTCATTGAAGTAAAACGGGAGTGTAGGTGTGTGTGACTATTTGAACTTGTCCGGATTGTCTGCAGCTGGTTCAACTGGCTGAGCTTCTTCTGTCCCTTAGTGGTGTCTGTGCACCAAGAAGTGCATGATTTTAATTGGAGCTTGTTTGTGCGTGACGGTGCCCTGATGCATGGGGGCTGGAAGCACAGTTCTGTAGGCACGGTTGTCGCTGTTGTTGTTGTTGTTGTTCAGTAATGACTTTCTCTCTTTGATACAGCTGGAAGAAGAGGAGAGCGAAGACAAGTTTGAGCTGAATATTGCTGTTACCAACCCAGAGAAAGTCGGTAAGCATGTTGCACACTCAACAGAGGGAGTACTAAGGTAACACAAATTTGAACATTGAAGTATTCGCAGACCATCAGTTGTGGTCTCTTATTTGTATTACCTTATCTATTGTATTGTTGTTCATGTTGGTGGCTGTGCATTTATAATTTTTTAGGACTGGCAACATATACAATTTTATCATTACAAATTATTTACACGAGTTCACATGAGTTCACAACTTTTAATGCAATAAATCACATTTTCTTATTTTGGCTGTGGCAGTCCCAATAAAAGTCCTGAACTATGACCATATTGTTCATCTTTATGATCCTCTTACTTCCTGTACATAATTGTAATTAAACTTAATTTAATTCCAGACCACAAGGTTCAGGATACATGAGCTAATATGTAAATCATTGCAGAACAGCGCCACAACCTGGCCACTAGGTGTAATTGTGATGATAACCTCTGTTTAAGGGAAGAAAAACGATAAGATTCCAGCAGTTCTGCTGCTTGGACCCCTAATAATAGGTTTACATGCTTTTCATTTTTTGAATATTAAAGGCATATGCAAGCTACCCTGTTCGGATTTAGCTTTTTGGGATCAGTTGTGTACACAAGCTGTTTAAATAATGATGGGCATGAAACGCAGTCATGGGAAGATAGTCGCCCCTCTTCCATATTACTTGGTTTCATTTCCTGTTCCCCATCCCCCTCCCACCTTGAGTAGAGCGACTCTGAAAATGGAAAAGCATGCGTCATTTACAGTCTAACCGGCTTTTTTTCTGCTACGCTTGTAGCACATTTGTCATCCACCTGGCTTTTTGCCCGCCTGTTTCCTTTTGGTTCATTTTCCATAATTCAGCAGAATAACTCTGTTCTAAATATACCGTAAAGTGAACACTGCATCTTCACTGTATTTAAATTTAGAAACATTGCAGCATCACACTTCTTTGAGGGTGAATATTTGATACCATTTAATTCATTTTCCCCTTCTCCAAACTCTTTTATTTTGTTTTTCCTATAGGGGATGGCATGAATGCTTACATGGCCTACAAAGTTTCCACGCAGGTGCGTATCTGTGGGTGTACAGAATCTAACCATTTCCAAGTGTTGTTCACACTGAACTGGCCGTTTATTAATCTTGTTTTGAGATTTTGAGAATTCGTGTAATTTTAGAACGCTTCTGGTAATTCCAGAGTCCTCTGTCACTGGATATGTTGTGTTTATTTCCCGCACTTCATCCTGAAGGCACCAGATCCCACTGCTTTTCATCTCAAGTGCTTCTCTATTGCTGGCTCTGTCTTTCAGACCACATTGCCAATGTTCAGGAATAAGACGTTTACAGTGAGGAGGAGGTTCAGTGATTTTCTCGGACTCTTCGAGAAGCTTTCTGAGAAGCACTCACAGAACGGCTACATCGTTCCCCCGCCCCCAGAGAAGAGCCTTGTGGGTAAGGAGATGCTTATTGAGCTCAATCGTTTTGGCATGTTCTCAAATCTAAAAGCTCAAAGGTCAAACCAGGACATTCAGTCTGCTGCCCCTACCCCTCACTGGTCAATTAAATTTTTCCTTTTCAGTACAAACTGTCCGGTATGACTTGGACATGGACTCCCTTGATCGGCATTATAATTCAAATCATGATTTGATATGAATTAAATCATCATCAGTCTTTGCTCACTAACTGCTTATTGCCTGATAAAGGAAAAATACTTAGGACATTGGATTTGAACTAAACTCTCACTGCCTGGTTGAGGGTTCAATATCAAATAAAGAAAAGATGTTTTAAGTTCATCTAGGACAGCTTTGTTAGGAATGTGCTCTGGCTCTTGCCCGTTTTCTCTGTTGGATTGTAATCGGTGCATAATGTGGTTTGACAGGGATGACCAAAGTAAAAGTGGGCAAAGAGGACCCTTCCTCTGCGGAGTTTGTGGAGAGGAGGAGAGCGGCCCTGGAAAGGTGAGCTTTCAGCAGCCCTGTGTTCCAGCACTGTGTCCCCTGAAAGCCCTTGAGCATTGAAAGTCCCTTTTTTGTTTATTTTTGCATAACATTTGCATTATTTATTTCCTGAGGCCAGTTCATACCTCCAGCATTCTACAGCAACTATTTATACTGCTTGAGGTTTACAGCAACACTTCAGGTTAAATAATTAAAGCTCTCATCTCTGCCAGTCCCCGCTAGGCCTTGAACCTGCAATTCTCATTTATAAGACTCCTAAACTGCTATACACATTGCTTTTCATAAACGTAAAGTTTTTCCATATATTTAGTCATGTTTTTGAAATACAATATTCTCGCAATGTCCAGTCATATTTTCAGGCTTTTCTCATCGTCTGCCAATTTCTGCGGCCGTTGTAAGGCTCCTCTGCATGCTGCCAGTCTCTACTTGTTCACTTATCGTCTGCCAGTTAAGCTGCATAACTATGGATGAGTCTTTGCATGGTGTAACCTGGCAACATACACCTAACCACAAGGGTTGCTTTTTAATAAGGGGCCCTTCCTCCCAGTGTAATGCTTTGGCTAATTATGTACAGTACCACCAGCAGGGCCGCTGGCCACGGTTGATTTCCGGATTCAATACCAGGTTGTTGGCAAGTTACCTGGCAGCCTGTAATAGGACACATGTATGAATATGAGGGGAAACATTTTTTTTTTTTTTTTTTTTTTTTTTTAATTAATTTTTAACACATTTGCCGAAGCTTCAAGGCAGTCCTGGTTGAGGAAGGAGAATTAAAGCCTTGACCATTTGACCATTTTACTTTGTCTGTATTTTTCAAATAAATCTATATTAAATTCTGTTTCTCCTTCGTCAACGAAGAGTTTTTAAACTGCGTCTTAACTGTAGCTACATTTTTACTTTTTGCAACTAATGAGAAATACTACATTTCTCAGAGTACTTTTTGCTCCCACGTTCAGAGCCATTAAGCTCTCCAGTTTGCACATTTGTATAAATTGTCCAGAAAGTGCCTCTGATCTGCGTCACCCAGGCGGTTGGTCTAACTGCGCAGTGCCGTTCTGTTTCTGTGCTACAGGTATCTTCAGAGAGTGGTCCTTCACCCATCCCTGTTACAAGATCCAGACGTCCGTGAGTTCCTGGAAAAAGAGGAGGTAGGAGCCCTTTGTCTTGAAGGAGGGGTCAGCTTACACTTTCTCTAAAGAGGCTTTTATACAAATGTCACTGGTTTTTAGGGTGGGGTGACCTGTACATTATATAAATGCACTGAAGTTACACTTGTTCCATTTTCGTATATCATGTTGTGGTTGGTCTCCTTTGTGCACGCTGACTGAACCGGTATATTCAATTTTAGGTTTAAGTTTCAGCCCTGTTTGTGCTGTCCTTTCTAAAAGCCTGTGTCTATGTCTGTCTGTCTCCATGTACCTGTCTGTCTCCGTTTGTCTGTCTCTGCACGGCCATGTGTCTCAGTTGCCCAGGGCAGTGAGCACACAGACGCTGAGTGGGGCTGGTTTCCTGAAGATGATCAACAAGGCCACAGAAGCAGTCAGCAAGATGACCATCAAGATGAATGAGTCTGATATTGTAAGTGCTTTCCTGCTTTATTTTGGGCAGCCTGGTACCATGTTCTGGGTCTGGAACGATTGCCATGTTTCATACTCGTACTATTTCATACTATTGGTGTCTGAGTCCACACTGTGGCAAGGAATGCCATTTCATTTCCTTTCAGTTCATTGGCTTCCAAAGTCTTTAGTATTCGGGGTATTCTAGCTGCCAACCATGGTATGCTATTTGGAAAGTTGATTTATTCTTTGGCGGCACGGATGGCGCAGTGGGTAGCACTGCCGCCTCACAGCAAGGAGGTCCTGGGTTCGAATCCCCGTCGGCCGGGGCCTCTCTGTGTGGAGTTTGCATGTTCTCCCCGTGTCTGGGTGGGTTTCCTCCGGGTACTCCGGTTTCCTCCCACGGTCCAAAGACATGCAGGTTAGGCTGATTGGAGAGTCTAAATTGCCCGTAGGTATGAGTGTGTGAGTGAATGGTGTGTGTGCCCTGCGATGGACTGGCGACCTGTCCAGGGTGTATTCCTGCCTTTTTGCCCAATGTATGCTGGGATAGGCTCCAGCCCCCCTTTGACCCTGTTCAGGATAAGCGGGTTCAGATAATGGATGGATGGATGGATTTATTCTTCAAGGGTTCAAGTTTTATCTATGTGATCACTCTAGAACTTGGAATTGTACTTTCATCTAGGGTCTTCACTGCACTCCCTGGTTCTGCTTTTCACTGTATTGTACATAGTTCTGGAGAAGAGCATCTGTGAAATGACTAATGTAATGTCTTCACATTTAAATCACTTCCAACACCCAAGACGTAATCGTGAAGCATTCAGTAGGCTGTCAAATGAACAAGGCCTGAAATTGAATTGGATGTTAAAGTCGGTTCGTATGCCTGAAGTGCTGCTGATTTTATTCAAGCATACTTCTGCAAGATGACATGCTTACTATTTGTCTTTACAAATGAGCACAAGTTGGGTACCATGCAGAATGATAAATTATGGGTGAGACATTTCCATATTTATTTATTTAATTTGGTGCACATGGGACTGTGCATGTCCACTTTCCACCCTAATTTGATGCCTGAACCCCACTGCCTATGTGGGTGCAGACCACTGAGGTTCTCCTCTCAAACATGTGGTGCCGCCACTGTGCTTCTTTTCACACAGCTGACTACAGCTACGCTTGTATAGTGGTTTAGGAAGAAGACCTCGTCCAGTATGTGGTACACCTCACATGTGGCTTTAATATGCAGTCCACAGGCGACCGATCCACCAGCGGGTCAATGCAATGAAATGCCGAACCCAAACTGGTTGAACTCTCCCTTATCACCAACGTGGTCTGGATTCACTCCAAAACTGAATATCTTTGCACCACAGCATGGTGCCTTAACCAGATGAGCATTCCTTACTGTTGAATTGAATGAAAGTGCCTGATGTGTCTCTGGAGTGGAGGCAGTCTCAGCCCAGCTTGGTCCAGGACACAGTTCCCTGACATGCAGTCCTTGTTCTTCCAGTGGTTTGAGGAGAAACTCCAGGAGGTGGAGGTGGAGGATCAGCAGCTCAGGAAGCTCCATGCCATGGTGGATTCCTTGGTCAGCCACAGGAAGGGTGAGCCCCTCTCGGCTCTGCATAGTGTGCTGCTGTGTCCGTGAGCTGTAAGGCCTGGAGTGGCGGTGTCGTTGATAAAGCACGCCTGTAGTTCACAGCTGCCTGCACGGACAATGCCTGAGTGGCCACTCTCTGATTAGTCCTCTGCAATGAATTCCTGTTATCTGTAGATTGTGTGTTGCAAGTGGCGAGTGTCGCTTGCTATGCTTAAAGTACGTGGGGTTTTCGTGTTGTAGCCTGGCCTCTGAGCAGGTGGGCTGAACCCCCATACAGTTTGTGCGGGTGTGACCACTGCCCCTCCCCCCCCATGTTTCAGAGCTCTCGGGAAACACGGCGGTGTTTGCGAAGAGCGTGGCGATGCTGGGCAGCTCGGAGGACAACACCGCCCTGTCGCGCGCCCTGTCCCAGCTGGCCGAGGTGGAGGACAAGATCGAGCAGCTGCACCAGGAGCAGGCCAGCAGCGACTTCTTCATCTTCGCCGAGCTGCTGGCGGACTACATCCGCCTGCTGGGGGCCGTGCGGGTATGGAGCGGGTCACGGTGCCCTCTCACCTACTCTCTACTGTCCTGCAGCACACACTCCCTGAAACAGCATGCACATTCACGTTTCATCTCCGCCCTTTATCCGCACTTTATGAAGCCAGTTTTCAGTCGTTTCCCATGTTAATGGACAATGAATGCATATCCTAATAGAATCATGATCTGTTTTTAAACTGAAATGGATCAAAGCTGAGACTTTAGTATTCTGGTCAAGAGTACTACATAAAGTGGACATGTGTGGACATGTGTGGACATGTGTGGACATGTGTGGACATGTGTGGACATGTGTGGACATGTGTGGACATGTGTGTGTCTTTAGAGCTGTTTTGACCAGCGCATGAAGACCTGGCAGCGTTGGCAGGACTCTCAGAACATGCTGCAGAAGAAGCGGGAGAACGAGGCCAAGCTGCTGTGGGCGAACAAGCCTGAAAAACTGCAGCAGGCCAAGGACGAGATCACAGAGGTGAGGCACACCGCACAGCTGCCTCTGAACCAGGGGTGCTGCACACACGCCACAACTGCAGGCTTCAGTGCCTTGTTGTCTCCAGTTTGAATGCTATTCTAACCTTCTGTTGGTTTCCTATGCAGTGGGAGGCCAAGGTTACTCAATTTGAAAGAGACTTTGAGAGGATTTCTGCCACCGTTCGCAAGGAGGTACTCAGGTTTGAGGTAAGTCATTTCAAATATGCACTCATACAACGATGTTTGGTGTTTGATCACAGTACACGAGGATGCAGATATAGACATTTTACTGGTTTTGTTTTTGCAGAAGGAGAAGGCCAGAGACTTCAAGAACCAGATAGTCAAATACTTGGAGTCTCTCTTGCGCTCACAGCAACAGGTAGTTTATTTAGATTTTATTTTTTAAAACACTTTAATTTCTGGTACATTTCCTAAAAAAAGTTGAATTGAAAATTGTATTTGCTTTTTATTTGCCTGGACTATCTAACAGCACTAGAAACACATGCAGGCATTGATGCTCTTCCTTGGTGCATCCCTTTAATGCATCCATTACTCTCTTCACTTCCAGCTCATAAAATACTGGGAAGCATTCCTACCTGAAGCAAAAGCAATCGCATGATGGCAAGCGAAGACTCAGAGAGAAAAAAGGCCTTTTTTATACACTTTACCTCTCGCCTATAAACCAAGAAAAGAAAGAAAGCCGAAATGCTCTGTAAAGAGAAAGAGATACAATCTAATCCATGTTTTTTAATTCATCATAACCTAATAGCTCTTCATCTTAACTATTGTATTGATAATTGTATATTTTTCATTTAACTTCCACATATATTTTCTTAATGACAAAAAAAAAAAAACTTTATCTCTGTGACATAAAATCTTGGTGGCAGGTGTTTTTTATGTATGGAAATGTCTTCTTTATTAGGGTCAGGGGAGGGTGCTGGTTGAGCAGGGTGGGGTGGGAGGGGGGGGGGGAATCTGCCCCGTCATAAAATCCATAGTAATTGTACCACTAATTGTACTGGTGCTTGTGCGGCTTGTAGTGGTTTTGGTAGGTTGAAATATCAAAGAGGGATATTGCACTCAAATAAAAAAAAATGTATATGTATAAGATAAGTATAAGAAAGACAAAAGATAAAGGGTTGCACACATCAGCGTTGCTATTAGTTTACAATAATGCAAGTCTCTCTTGGAGCAAATGTAGTAGGGCGAGCCATCTAGTGGCGTAGTGTAAGTTTACACCCACGCGCTCCTCCTGTAGTTTGCTGAATTGACACCCAGGTTTGCAGGGAGTGTGCTTTTATGGAGAGAGAACGATGGGGGATGGTCATTAACCTTTGGGGCTGTGAGGAAATCACATGATTGGCTAAAGGGATTGCACATGTATTGGCAGCTGAAAGTAAGACACACCCCCCTTCCCCCTAATCAGTGGGGTGTATTTATGTATCAATTGTTTGTTTCTGGGGAGAGGGACCACATCTCCTGTTACAATAATGTTTTGTAATTTTGGCCCTTAAATAATGCACTGCACCTGATCTTTCCTTCAGCAGTAAGTGTAATTCACACAGAAAAGCATATTTGATGTCAGACTTGTCGGTAAGGACCTCTGTACACTGTAATGCCAGGTGAAGAGTGAAATGTTACGATGAAACGCACAGTTCCTGGACCTTTCAAAAAGAAAAGAAAAAAAGAAAAGAAAAAAAAAGCTTTGTTTTGAATATCCAGTATTCTGTAGTTTAGGACTAACCACTAAGTGTCAGTGTAATTTTGAGTGGTCAAAGCAGAAGATAAAAAAAAATAAAAAATACTGCACGGTTCTTTTTGAAGTTTGAAGTGTGCGAAACAAATGCAGTGCGGAGTACGTGCGGAGTACGTGTGTTGTACTCCGACTGCACTATTGAGTGAAAGCTTGCACTGATATTCCAGTGTGCAGGGTTTGAAGAGGCCAGCTGCTCACTCCCTTCACCATGTCTTGCAGGAAAGAGAATACTGTTGACTTTGTGGTGGTCTTCCCACTGCTTTGTGAAATTCAAAAAGCTAATGCACTTCCACACAAGAGAACGCAAATTTCTGTATTCAAACCGTAACGGTGACAAGAAAATGGCATTCATACGAGGAGACATTCACTATGTTTTTTGCGCACATTTAATTGGTCTTTGATTTGTAAGGTAGTAAAAGCAGGTTGAAGTTGAATGGTCTGGCTGTGCCCAGCGCATTTCTGGTCCGACAAACCAGTCTGCATGTCGCCTGTGAATCTCACTCGCTGAAGATCGAAAAGCACTTCAACCATGTAAAGGCTGGTGATACTGACGACATGACCGGCGTATGTTACTGAAGACATGTTGGGTCTTCGGTTCCAACTTGATCTACTACAGCCCAGCCGACTTGAATTCACTATTGATACATAAATGTCTTATATTTGTTATCTCCAATTGTTGTATCAACTTTTTTTTGTTTTAGAACATATACTTGGAAGTGTTGTGTGTACTATAGGCCATTGTACATGTCTAAGATGCCATGTGTTTTGACTAAGATGAGGGTTTGTCAAGTAATGTCGAACCAGCAAAAAATGTCATTCCTTTGTTAAACATTTGAACAGAGATTAGGTGTCAGTCCTTGTCTGTCTTCCTTTAGTTTGCTGCAGCTCAACCCATATTCATTTTGCTCTTCACTGTCCCTGTTCACCCTGTGTAAATGGCATACACTTTTAACACCTTCATAGCAGTGGTGTTGCAGGACATGTTGCAGAAAACGTTTTATGCATACTCTGGGGATGTTTGTAATATGCCTCTTATGTTAGCTCAAGTCATAAGATAGTTTGCTTTAACTGCCATAAATTATTGGAAATAAAGTTGGTTAATAAAACATGTGGCTTGTTCGATCTTGGAGTCATTGGTTGGTAAATGATCTCAAGTGGGTTCATCCTCTTGTTTTAATAATGTGAGGTTCCAAAGAAATCTCCCCTTGCCTCATTGTGTTCAGGTCAGCCATTTTGGTTACTGCTTTAGGAGAGCTGGTAAGATGCTAAGGTGGAAAATTAATTCAATGCAAAAACCTTCTGATTTCTGCATGTTGCTTCAACGTGTAGGGATATATTCAAACATGGCAGCAGTTTTATGTCTTCCCTAAGTTTTAAAACTTTGTTTCAGCCACTCGATACCCCCACCCCCAAACACTGCAGTTAAGAGAACCAGAATTCAGAGCCTTCCTGAATTCAGCTTACAGGCATGGATTGCAGAACAAAGTATTGTTTCCCTTTATGTTGGCTAAAGTACCAGCCACAGTGTTTCCCTATCTGCGTGCACCACCACAGGGCAGATTGCTTGTCCTAAATAATCAGCTACCGGTTTTTCCACTTGAGAATTCTCCTTTTGTTTAGTCCTCTCTGTTGTCACTCATGAATAACATTTAAGTTCTTGCACATGTGTAAAGTAATTTAAGTGGGGGGGGGGGGAGCGCATACCCCTGGGTTTTTCAGTGTAGGGGGACTTCGTTCCTGTGGAGAAGTACCTACTCTGTGACAAGCCTAAACAAATACACAATGCTTTTGGTGAGGAATGCTTCAAGTCTTGACACGACTGGTGCCGCTGAAAGGTATGTTGCTTTGAAATGCCAGCTGTTGTGCAATACTGAAGCCTGATCGGTCAGGATTTCAATGTACAGGAATTTGTCGGGTGTGAGGATGTCCCTGTTATCGCGGGTCAGGCACACTGCATTTCATTTCATATTGTCGGTCACCACAGCCACTGTACATTTGCAACAAACGGGTAATTTCGTAACCCATTTCACTTAAGATGGGCTTTGATCCATTGGAACTTACAATGGCTGTTTTTGCTTGGCATACTGCAAATGTACAGCAGGTGAGAATCTGTAATTTTGAGACCGTTCAAGGTGAGGCAAAGTTAAGGCATTGTCCCTCTGGTTTGCCCTAGGCACTGAATCATTTGTGATGGGGGAGCATATTCAACATCAATATATATTCAACAGCAGCAATTTCTTTTTTTTTTTTTTTTTTTTTTGCAAAGAATGGGTATCTGGAGTTATACCAGCAATGGGGTCCTGCACATGTTTTTTTGACTGAAAATCAGTTCAGACCCAAGTAATCTGTGGTGATTTAAATGTGTAATCCGCAGTTTAAATAACAATGCAAACGTTAAGTCCCTGTGACTCTCCAGGACCAGTGATGTAGTCCTCTGCTCTGATGCCAGACTGGGAATGCAGTTGTGTCTTTCTGGATTCAGTGCGGGGGTGAATCTCCTGCCTGGCTGGCTCTGCTTGATCAGGACTGCGTTGGAGAGGGCGATGACTTGGCCCACGTGCCGTGTCAGCCGTAGAAAAGGAGGCAGACTTCCTGCCGGGCTCGCCACATGACCTGCAGTTTGCTGACGCAGTGACTTTCAGCTATGTGGATGATGGGGCTAAAATGTCCTGGTTATGGTGCTATTTTAGCATGAAGAGGTTGCAGGGAACAAGTAGCCTACTTGTTATGCCAAGTTAAAACCTTGTGTTGATTTTGCACGGACAGACAATGGTCAGGAGCTTTGTTTTTCCTGTATTCTCATTTCCCCCTTGTGAGTCTTATGACAGTGGCTTCTTCTAAAATGGCCGATTCTAAAGTTGTTGGGAAGATTAATATGGAATGATTTAAAATCCCATGGTGCCGCCTAGATGAAAGGATTGTATTTTTATGGGATAAAGTGCATCTTAATTCACCATGACATCTTCAATGAATCCCTTTGGGCCCATCATAACAAGTGAAATGGGACTAACCATGAATGAAATAACTCATTTTATCATGGCTTTAGTCCCCGGGTTCTAAAAGTCTTTTTAAAGTGTAGTAGGGACTCACCACTGCCACCCCCAATTAATATAAAATCTCATCCCCTTACCAAATTAAATTATTTCACTCCACCTCATCTCTAATCCAGTATCACCTCTACTACTTGGCCTCAGTGATCTCACACTGGTCTAATTGGCATCTGTAGTGAGTCTCACAGCTCATTCAGAGTTTAGCCTCGCTCCACTTGTCTGGTTAGAATGTCGCTGGGGTGTGCCTTTATCTTTTCCTCTCACACTTAACGGTCTTTTAATTTGCTACTTGTGCTTAGTGTTCCCAATGCCACAGAAAGCTTTGGATTTTTTTTTGATACCGGTCAGCATTACTATAACACGGGGAGGTCATAACACACATACAGTGCTGATTAGGCTATGGTTGATAACGGATAAGAATGAACTTACAACTACTACGTAACAATGCCCCTTTAGTTACTTCTTTTTTTTTTGGGCTACCTTTCTGCATTTCTGACTAGTTTGTCTTTATATATATATATATATATATATATATATATATATATATATATATATATATATATATATATATATATATATATACACACACACAAGCACAGTATGGAAAAGTTTTGTTTAATGGCTATCTTTGCACACCAGAAGCCCTGTGTAACCATACATTTCCACAATCATTTCAAGTAGCCTATAGAAGTAGTCCCCTGTGCACTTAATTCTAAAATTAAAGCCTCTGAGATTGAACTATCGAGTAGGCTATCCTATCTCACTCTGGCTTTTCAGTCCGAAATGGCGCGTTTCTGTCTTGAAACCATTGTTTTTTCAGAAACAAATTCCCCATGAAATAAGAGCAATATTATACCGATAATAGGGCTACTGTATGTCTACAGTTTTAAAATGCTTATTAGGTTGCTGTAGCCAAGCCTATGGCTTCTTTATGAATTTCCTCCTGACCTAGCCTACTGCATTTTGAGCGATAATGACAACAATTGTATCCATTTTATTATGCTATTTTAGAGGATAATTGTTCATGTAGCCTATTATAAGGAAAGGACAAGCCGAATTATTATGTATTATTTAACTTTATAATCAAACTTAAATAGAAATTCAGTAATTTGCTGTTTTAAAAAAAAAAATGGCCTCCTAAAATAGCTTCATATGGGTCCCATGCATAGGCTACAAGAATTTCCTGTTTCCATATTGTACATCTTTCCAAGGTAGGCCGTGCTGAAGCAAATTAGCGTGTTGTTGTGATATCACAACTGCACCAGAAGTCCAAACAGCTTGTTGACATGCACTTGTTCTTCATAATGGTATCGATTCATTTGGGCACTGTGCGTTTGATACTTTCACAGTTTTTATAGCACCCTCAACTCCTTTATAATCCATGGCAAGTGAAATGTCTTTTTTTTTTCATGAAATTTGAGGTAGTTTGAGGAAAGTTATGTCGGCCTATAGTTTACAGACTACAGTAGGCTATTATGTAGGCGTGTTCCACCCTAAGCGATGATGCGTCCTCAAATAGCTTGAGTTGTATTGCTCTATATTTTGCAAATATTGATAGCGGGGTACGTTTTTTAAATTTATTTATTGAATATCCTCCATAGAATTAAAACTGAATATTTTACAGTATGTTGGTATATGTAACCCGATTGATTAGCCAATGACGGGTTCTATTTTCATTCGTTCATAAAAACAGAGATTTGATTGGAAATAAATCGACTTGCAGAGCTTGGCTATTACGATATGCCAATTAATTGCTACAGTGTTGTATGCTACTAATATGCACCAATACTATAGCTTGTATTGGCAGCAACAGATTGTTTTAGAAATCGGAGTGACTTTTTTAGACCTAGCATAGGCCGTCATTCATTTGCGGGGTTTTTTCTCCGTATGGTTAACTCTTTGTAGCCTGCTATGGCTGCAGGTAGATTCGCTTCTAACCTATTTTTACTTTACAACTTCTCAGAACTATGTACGTTTTTATCGGACATGTTCGAAACACATTGATATTAATAAACGTGAGACAGGCAACCTGTCCTTGATATTAGGCAAGGAGGAGCAGTTTGTCACTGACGCAATTGCACAAATTGGTGTGGGAGGAGCATTTTGAACTGAAGGAGACGATCTGTTGAAACTACAAGCACCAGTTTACTCCTGGGGAGTGTTTAGCTCTTTTACATGAGGTTTTCCTTTTCTCACTGGTCTGTGAAAGTAAAGAACAACATTGGGAAGGGACAGGAGACTTTCACAACAACATTGGACAGCGTTAGTTGTTTGACGAAGCTGAACTGAAGCTCAGAAATTTATATTCCCTATCCTTAGCGCAGCGGACTCATCAATGGAATAATCTCCAAAGAATAAAAATGCCAGCGCAGTGTCTCACAATGATTGAAGTATCCATCCCGTCTTTGGAGAGAGCAGTGGACGAATCAGGAAAGTTACGGAAAGTAAGTGTAACACAGGTACTGTGCACTACGATTCCACGTGTCTTATTTGTTTCCAGCTCCTCGCACAAATTATAAGTGCTGTAATTGTGGTGTGATCTTCGACTTCGAGCTAACTAAAATATCTATACTTTACCTTACAACCTTCTGTTATTATCGACATCAGCAATGTACTCACTGTGTTCTTATATTTTCATTCAGTCTCTGGCACAGAGAGTATGGGAGTCTGTACGTTGCCAAGCGAACAGAATTGCATATATGTGCTTTGGAACATTGTGGTGTTTCGGGAGCATAGTTCTGGCGGCTGAATTTTCACGTCTGTCAATAAATGTAGTGTTTGTTTTCTACTAACAACTATTTGTTGTCTGCCCTGCCCTGTCTGGTAGTCATTTTTAGCAGTATGTTCAATTAAGGTAATACCTGTGTGTGTTTAATCATACACCAATATTGACACGGAACAGCATGTGCAGAAGGTTTAACTCACTTTTTCAGGCTGCACGTTTCCCTCCCCACTGTAATAATTGCCCATGTATGCCATGTGTATGCTATACATAATAATTGCACTTGCGTTAAATTATTTTGCTATTCGTTTTAGCTGCCAACTGTGGTATTGCAACTTGTGCAGTTATCTGATTATTCTACAAGGGTTCAAGTTTTTATCTATGTGATCACAGGACTTGGAATCATACTTTCAGGGCATTGTCCCTGGTTCTGATTTGCAGCTTATTGTACGTGGGTCTGGATCAGGGTATCTGCTAAATGACTATAATGTAATGTAATGTAATGGCTACCTCTAGAAACAAATAACCGCAGTAATAGCCACAGCTGAGTCTCCAGTAAGCATATTCCATTACCTGTGTCATTTTTAACTCAGCACCTTTGCCTTTTCCACCCCATTTAATTTACATGTACTGTTTCTTACATGCGGCCATGCAGAAGCCATGCAGCTAAGGGGTTAAAGTGGTGGAAAAACCAGGGACAACAGCCCATGTGTAACTTACTGTTCTGCATCAATGAACCTGCTGTTGGCTCTGCACTGACCCTGGAATTTGTTGTGAAAGCAGGACATTAATTTAGCAAATTACAAAGTTGAAATTTGGAGAACAGGGGACAAAATGGGTCCTGTTTTGTCAATACATTTTGTATACTTTTCTATTATGCATACACTACTTGCTGGGCTTTTTAACTAACCTGATTTTCAAGAAGAATCCTGACTCAAACCCCCCGTGTTA
This sequence comes from Conger conger, assembly GCF_963514075.1. Classification (NCBI taxonomy): domain Eukaryota; kingdom Metazoa; phylum Chordata; class Actinopteri; order Anguilliformes; family Congridae; genus Conger; species Conger conger. Next base: position 21,908,947 of record NC_083774.1, read on the forward strand.
ATGTTTGTAATTTACTATATATTGTGCAAAATGCATGTCTGAGAAAGACAGTGTATTACATATGCTTACATGTGCTAGTGTATTGAGTATTATCTATTTCGTAGGCTGTAGTAGTTGTTCAATACAGGTGTTGAATAAAATGGGTCCTCAGCTAGAGCATGGCCATTTTAGGGGGCCTTGAGATGAAATAATTTGAGAGAACCTGATTTAGAATGTGCAGTAAACATAGTTGAACACTCCTGAGTTTCTGCTGTTTGGGGCACACAGACTTTCAGGGTATTCTAAAGCTCCTGTGTGCGCTGACTTTCTGTGCGCCTGAGCTGTGAGCCAGCCTCCGGCCACCTGGAGCTTTACTGCTGGCCCACGCTCACAGCTCCCGTCTGTCTGCTGTGCCACGCTCTTCGCCCATCCTCGCAGAAACTCTCACACTGATTCAGGGGACACCAGAGTGCAGTATCCCTCTCTATGGAGCCTCATCTCTATGGAACCTCACGCTTTAATATTTTGTCTGATTTTTATAAATTACAGTGGCGGCCAACAATTTGATAAAAGGTGGTGGAAGCCTCGACTCCTGAGAACCATTCTGTATGGCCGGTTGTGAGGAACATGCTATAACAGTGCTAAGGCCCCATGGAAGCCATTTTAAATGCCCTGCTCTGTTGTCTCTGGAGGCTGTGAATCCAATCTCACGGCTGGCCCTGTCCAAAAAAGACTTTGATGCAAGGGGAAAATTTTCAGTGTGGCTTGTGTGTGTGCGCTTACTGGAGGGCTAAATGTAAATCTGCATCTGTCTGCTGGCTAATTCCGGATGACTGGGTCAACGGACAGCTGAAAACAGGGCTGCTCTGGGCTTCTGCCTTCATTCAGTCGTGAATACAATGCCTGTGGTATCGGAAATATTATGCTCATTATTCTCACTATTGCACAGACATGGTCATGGATAATATGTCCTTAGTGCAGCTAACAATCTTGTTTTCTTCTTATGTATTTGTTTCTCGTTTCCCTCCCAAGAATATTTTTGATGATGACCTGGAATGTACACAACAACAAACTTAATTTATACAGTATAACATCAGGGTACTTGTAGTGTTTGAAGATACGAAGATTTGAAGATATGAAGATGATATAGTATAGGAAGTATTTCCAAAATTAAAAAAACATAGTAAATTAAAATAAAAGGAAGAAAACTTAAAATGCCAAAATTATAATAAATGCCAAAAGGCATTGTTGAATAAAAGCAGGATTTAACAAATAAAAAATGATATTACAAATAAATTAAGGCGACAGTGGTGCAATGCAAGAAGGTCCTGGGTTCAAATCCCAGCCTGAGCCTTTCTGTGTGTAGTTTGCATGTTCTCCCCCGTGTCTGTGTGTAGTTTGCATGTTCTCCCCGTGTCTGTGTGTAGTTTGCATGTTCTGTGGGTTTCCTCCGGGTACTCCAGTTTCCTCCCACAGTCCAGAAGACTCTCCAATGGTTAATTGGAGAGTCTAAATTGCCCGTATGTATGAATGTGTGAATGAATTGTGTGTGGGCCCTGTGATGTATTGGCGGTCTGTCCAGGGTGTATTCCTGCCTTGCCCAATGCATGCTGAGATAGGCTCCAGTACCTCCCGCGACCCTGACCAGGAATAATTTAGTTAGATAATGGATGGGCTTTTCCATCAAAATCAAAAATCTATTACATTACCATAATTTTGTCTGCTTGAAACAAATGTGTGAAATAATTTTTCAGTGTCAGACTAAAAGAAAGGATCTTACTCTAGCTACTGTATGTTCCAAAGAAGGGTTTTTTTTTATACAGTATGCGGCTGAAAACTTGAGACTGAATCTGATTACTGTGCTTCTCACCACTGGATGAATATTTTGGTGTCCCAGGTTTAATTCAGGTGTTGATTGGAGGGGAAGAATGAAAACCAGGAGTACTGCAGGCCTCGGGGGCCAGATTGCAGCATCCCTGTTCTATTGTACTGAAACCAGCAATCAACCATTTTGCACAGTGTGTAATAGCAATCTGTTACTTCTTCGCATATCCAAAAATGAGGTGGCCAAGGAAGACTATTTCCTATCTATATTTAAAAATGTGTATTCTGTAGATTTCTGCCCCTTGTTAAACTATGCTAAACCTTATGGCCCTTTATGTTTGGCTCCTGGTTATCTTGTGGGGCTGTTTCAAAACCAGCATGGCTAGTCTGCAGCGTTTATTACCTTCTCCACCTGAATGGCCACTCTGTCTCTCTTAGCAGGATATCTCCAAATATTATGAAGGGATTTTCATGAAACTGTGGAAAGCTTGGTCATGGGACAAAGAAGAAGCGATCAACTTGTCACACCGATTGGCCAAAGGGGGGTGTGGGTGTGGTTTTTACAAAAGGCATATGACTTGTGGAACACCACAAAATTTGTGGAAAGGTTGATCATGGGGCAAGGACAAACTGATTACCTTTTTACACCAAAACACCATGAAGCGTTGCCTGTCTATCAGAAGGAAGATGCTGGATAAGTCATTTCCAGTCACTCAACAAATATAATGCTGATTGGCCAAGTGATATAGCAGTAACCAAATAAAGTGCTTCAAGAGTGGTTAGAATTTAAACAGAAATACAGAATTTAGCATTTAGTGCATATCCTGGTGTAAAAGTATTAACTTTTTATGAATATCTATTATTTGACATATGGAACTGGCATATCAATTTCAAAGTGTTGGCAGAGGTATATGCTCTACTGAGTACTATCTTCAAACCTGTCTATGTCCCTATCGTGCTATAATCCAAACTTCATATGCCCCTTTCAAGGGCAGGATGATGCAAGGATGTTTTCCCACATACTTAACATCAGACCCAGTGGTTTGAGAGCCAATAGGATAGTCTGTAAAGGTTTCACCCTGTCCTGCAGAAAAGCAGTCGGCCATACACTGGACAAGAGCAAGACTGCGTGTGTTCAATGGAGTCCTGTGTTGCAGGCAGGGATCAGGAGTGGACCTCATGTTGACTTCCTGTGGTGTGGCATTAGTCTGCTTCCTGGTACACACAACAGTATTGTCCTAGGGGATCGGGAATTCTGCACATGGTTAACAAAGCGTACTCTGTGATGGGAAGAAATGCACTTCATGAAGTGGGACCGAGAGAGAGAGAGGGAGAGCGAGCATCTGAATGCCTTCCTCATGACTGACTGCACAGATCCAAGTACAGTTGATCATGTGAAAAATTACCCCTACCTTTAGCCTCTTTACTTGAATTCTGATGGCAAACTTTTGTCCGTTAACCAGTAGACGAGCATTTCGAGTTGAGATTCACAGCAGGGTGAACTGCATTACATTTTCTGCCTGCGCATGCTGAAAGAAATTGCTACCAGTTGCATTTACCACTGATTATTCCTCTATCAGATATACACACAGCTTCTTCTCAGTTTTATTTCTTGAGAGTCCTCAACTTAAATAATGAAATGTCATGGCCCTTACAGTGTGACTTGTTTATATATTGGGCTAAGAGGTAAGGTCTTCACATGGACCACGGAGCTAGTTTTTCTTCTTTTTTTATAATGACCAATTTTTCATTAGGCTTTAATGCCTTTACAGTATCTTAACTTTTTTTTTTTTCCCCAGAATGGAAGTAGAAGCCTGCAGTATAACTGTTATCCAGTGCATCCAAAGCCCCTGGCCTTTCTGCCTTTTCTGTGGCATCTGTGTTTGTGACTGATCAGTGTGGAATGTTTACAGAGCTGCTGGTGGGTTAGTTGAATGCCCTGATTTGGATTACCTGCACATCGGTCTACAAAGGTTTCCTGTTTTTCGTTCCTGGGATAAGACATGGATAAACAAGGCCTGCATTGGCTGTTATAGAAGCATATTTAATTGAATGTGTTATTTTATCCGTTTGGATTTTTGGTTGCCTTATAAATGATATTTATAAGTTGTAGTAGTTGTAGTTGTACGGGAGGGCAGTACATGTAAACAAGCTTTTGTTAGTGTAGCTGTGTTGGCTGTGGAAGATTTATGGTTAAATTATAAGTATTATGCATTGCACATTGACAGGCATAGCTAGCTTGTTCATGTATGGTTGCCCCAAAGCTATAATCCTGCCCTGTGTTTGTGTATATTGTGCATGTTGTTTTCTATTAAACATTTCCATTTTTGGTAATGACATGGTAAAGTGTTTATACACTCACTGAGCACTTTATTAGGAACCTGTACACCTACTTATTCATGAGATTATCTAATCAACCAATCGTGTGGCAGCAGTGCAATGCATGAAATCATGCAGATACGGGAGCTTCAGTTAATGTTCACATCAACCATCAGAATGGGGAAGAAATGTGATCTCAGTGATTTCGATCATGGCATGATTGTTGGTGCCAGACAGGCTTGTTTGAGTATTTCTGTTGCTGCTGATCTCCTGCCATTTTCACGCACAATAGTCTCTAGAGTTTACTCAGAACGGTGTGAAAAACAAAAAACAGTTCTGCAGACGGAAACGCATTGTTGATGAAAGAGGTCAACGGAGAATGGCCCGACTGGTTCAAGCTGACAGAAAGGCTACAGTAACTCCGATAAGATAGAAAAGCATCTCAGAATGCAAACACGTCAAACCTTGAGGTTGATGGGCTGCAACAGCAGAAGACCATGTCAGGTTCCTCTTCTGTCAGCCAAGAACAGAAAGCTGAGTCTGCAGTGTGCACACACTCGTCAAAACTGGACAGTTGAAGGCTGGAAAAATGTAGCCTGGTCTGATGAATCTTGATTTCACAGACTATTTGACTTTTGTTCTGCATCTCTTCATGGCCACAATCTACCCATCTTCTAATGGCTACTTGCAGTATGATAATGGACTGTGATACAAAGCAAAAGTCGTCTCAAACTGGTTTCATGTATGTTGGTAATGTTCTTCCCAGTCGCTGGATCTGAATCCAATAGAACAATCCAATGTGCAGCTGACAAATCTGCGGAAATTGCATGATGCAATCATGTCAACATGGAACAGAATCTCAAAGGAATATTTTCAACATCTTGTGGAATCCATGCCACAAAGAATTTAGGCTTTTTTGAGAGTAAAGGGAGGCCCTACCCAGTATTAGTATAGTGTTCCTAATATGGTGCTCAGTGAATGTATAATGGACTTTTTCCCACATGATGTGTGTTTGTGCAGTAACTGATGGGGGAGACGGCCAGAAGCCTGAGGGCAGGTATACGGTAACTTTGTGGTCATCCATGTCCACTCATAGTACTCATAGCAGGCGGAACTGAGTGGGGTCTGAACCAGCAAATTCCCTTGTTTAAGAACAGGAACATAAAGCGAAAAGGATGTGAGCAGTTTCAGAATGAACTGAAATTATATACATGAAATGGGCCACACTCAAAAAGTTTAACATTATTCCATGTGAGAACATCACAATGACAGTTACTTTGGTGCAGTAAGCAGTTCATACTGTATTTGTACCTGGCCATCCCGTTTTTCAGCTAACTAGTGGTGTGCATCTTGCAGTGTAGCCTCTAGATCTGTTTATGAAGTCTTCATTTTTCATTAAATAAATTAAATCCTTTTTTTGTGTTTTGTGTTTTCTCAGTTTCCATTTGTACATTTTGTCTAAAGAAGTGAAACCATTCAGTGTGACAAATATGCGGTAATAGAGGTAGAGTATGACAGATCGGTCAGAGATCAGCATCTGCTACTCCCCACATTTATATGGCTGTATGTCTGTGAATTAGTTAAGCATTTTTTAATTCATGTTCCTTGTGGAAGTATGCGAGCAACATGGAATGAATATTACACCGTGAACTTCTGTTCAGCTCTTACATTCATTCTCTAACGAGCCTGATGTATCCGTTCCTTTTCACAGGCCTGTAGCTCTCTAAATTGTCTGTAAGTGAACACAGCATAACCACTATTTATAATTACACTCCAGAGAGTCCATTTATAACAAGCTATTTAGGTCCAGTTATGGGTTTCGCATGCCACTGTCATCACTGTTTTTTAGAGGGGAGACTTGCCAACTGAAGAGACATCTGATTCATAGATAAAAGAGTTCCTATAGCAGAAGCTCTCCTTCTCTCTCGCTTGCTCTCTCTCTCCCTCTTTCCATATTCAGACTAATCCATTCTTCCTGTTCTGCACACAGGTTGTCTTTGTAGACTTTGATCTCTGGGCATTAAGAGGTCTGTGGCTGCAAACTGTTATCTGTTCAGTGCTGGAGTAGGTGCCATTTAGCCTGTGCAAACGAGTAGGTTGACGTTTACGGGAAGGGGAGCAGTACTAATTATAGCTTGAATGTAGCTAGTCAACTATATTTAACACAAGGAATGGTAGAAAACTGGATCAACTGTGCATGACTTGTCCCATTTCTGGACTACATGCTGACATTCCTAAATAATATGTAGCCTTGAAGCCAAAAACAAAGGGAAAAAACATGACAAGTGACAAAAATCAGCCTCTTTTGTGTGTTGATTTTCTGTATTACCACCTGTTCACTTCTTTGATAAAATGGAACCTTCTAGTGTTGCCGACGTGATCAGGGTGGAGTTGGTAACCTTAAAGTGAGGGCAGTGAGGCCTCTTTTACTGCGCATGAAATCAGGACTCTTTTCTCTCCCATAGTAACCACACCTACACGCTCCTGTGTTTTCATTCAGTCAGTCAGCACATCAGACTGGTTTCTCAGTGTCACATTACTATAGCTGGCTGACTCACTACACCCAGATACTATAACACTGGATTTTCTCCAGTTTCTCTACCTTCCCCTGTTCACTTGCATTTTCAGTAATGAGCAGTCTGCTTAGAGGCAGAAGTCAGGCATGGGTGTGAAAGTAAAAGTAATTTGCACAAGGGTGTTTTCCTGTTTCTTACAGCCCCACTCAGGATCGTTAGAACAGCTTAACTTTTGTGGCAGGCTAGCGGACCCATGATAGGACTGGTATCACTGACTGAGGATGTACATTCCCTGCCAGTTATGGGGAATGTTGCATTTCTGGTAAAGGAGCATCAAAGCAGATTATGAACAACAAAAATGTATCAAATGAAATGTGATTCTTGTGATTCTTCTTTCCCCAAATTCAATTTGTTTAAAATAGGAATACAGTGTACATGAAAAAAGAAATTGAGACGAGACTGTCCTCCCGTTTAATCTGACCCGCATGAGTGTCAGGCAGAGAGAAATCTACCTTCTATTGTTAAGGCAGTAGTAAAATTAGGCCTTCCAGCAGTGTGTCATTACATTACATTACATTACGTGGCATTTAGCAGACGCTCTTATCCAGAGCGACGTACAACAAAGTGCAAATCAAACACAAGAACAAGTGCAAAAGTGGACCTAAGAGGACAGTACTGTTCCGAGTCCTAGTGTAAACATACAGAAATTCAGAACCCTTGAAGAGTACAATCAACTTTCAAACTAGCATACCACAGCTGGCAGCTAGAATACAACAAGTCTGTCCTGTTCAGCCAGCAAGCTGGTAAACAAGGCAAGGGTAGGATCTCCTCACGTTGCTCCAGGAAGCTGCAATAGCATTTCAGAAGTTGGCCAAGAGAGGGCGACATCTGTTTGGAAATGGAGTTTGCTGATTTCATTTTAAAGGTCTGCTGCCAAAATGGCTTGACTTTGAATGTATCTGTTTACCCCCCTCTTTTTATTCATTTGTATTCCCTGTAGGGACAGATGTTTGAAAGCAGCCTTGGCTACATATTCTTAAATGCCCTGCTTTGGATGATTGCAGTGTACAAGTATTCAGTATTGAACTGTTTTTGCCGATTTTAAGTAATGAAATCAATAAATTCACCTCATTAAATTTTTGCCTACTGGCATGTTCCCTTACATTTCTTTCTTTTTATGCAGCTTTTCAGAGTGGAGATACTGTTTAATGGAAGAAAACACTTTGTGCTGAGGCGTCACACAGAGTTCCAGAATCTCCACAGAAAGGTGAGTAGCAGCTAGTCTGGGCTTCTGCTCTGGGGCCACTCTGTGTCGAGCAGTGCTTCTCAACCAGCACGTTTGCACAGATAGGTGCAGAAATATATCACCATACTCACAAAGCCTGTTCCTTTTCTTGACAGTGCAAAAGGTGTCCGGGGATATTTTTTGTTGAGGGGGGTGTCAGTCAGAGGAACTGTCCTTGCCTCCTCACACACCACAGGCGCCTGGTCTCTCAAGCAGGTGCAGTCTGCCTGCACTGGCTGTACTGTCTGTGAAGTGCTCCCCTCCAGTGCCGTCACTACTCAGACTGATGAAAACAAGCTGCGGCTGGCAGCATTTTTTTTTCTTCCTCTGAGAAGGCATGCTTGTCTTAACTCTCCCAAATTCACAGGGCATTCCATTAATGTGATGGGTCTACTAATAAGACTAGACATTCCAAATAAACTACAATCTGAAGTGAAATGGGTTTTAAAAATGGATTCATTTTGAAATATGAATTAACATGAACAATATCGCTGTGGAGTTAATGGCTTTCCCCCACCCCAACCCTACAGCTGAAGAAAATCCTGCAGACCCCAGACTTCCCCAGCAAGCGCAGCCCCCACCTGAGGCAGAAGCCCCTGGAACAGAGAAGGCAGGAGCTGGAAGAGTACATCCAGGTGTGGCTCTGACACCTGAGCGCAACTATTCACCCTCCAGCTGAAATGGGAAACCTCTTAGGCATTTCCCCCTCCCACTTCTCCCCCAGCTGCATGATCATGCCACATGCTGACGTTTGAGAATCAGAATGATGTATGACTGCTTTTTTTTAATCCTGCCTTTTAGGAAATTCTGTATCTAAATGAAGAGGTTCCTCAGGAAATACTTGATTTTCTACAGGTCAAGCATTTCCATTCAGTGAACAAGATCTGCAGTTTTGAGTATGTACTTTTTCCTGCACTCAAGCTCTAAACTGTACATGAAAATTAAGTGTATACCTACAGGGCCTTGCAGAGTGGGACATTGAAATCTAAACCAAAAAAAAAAAAAAAAAGGTTTAGTAGGATCTTTATGATTATGGGCTGGTGAAAGTTACAGTGCAAGCTTGCATTCAGAACAACAAAACTGTGATTTATTTCATACTTTAGTTTGGCAATGTTTAGATATTAAATAGGTAGTAACCATATGATGTTTTTTTTTTTTTTTTTCAAATTCCAGCTCACTTGACAACTCCCAGGCTAGGGACTTCAGGTAGGCATGTTCTTCTCAAGCGATCAAAGGGCCTCCAATGAATTGTTTGTTCAATGGGAGCGGGTGTCCCAACAGCATAGTCCAAAGATCCGTCATATTTCAGGAAGTGCCAGATCAAATTAATCAGCTGACAAAACTTTAGACATCAAGTTGTTCCGTATGAACTTTTGGTTGCATAATTATCACCCTAAATCAAAGCAATGTTCTTTCTTGGGAGTTCAGATAAGCATGGTGTTAAAAAAGGTCCCTTTTTACATCATCTCACAATTCTCACTGAGGCAGTTTCCTCTTGTCCATCCCTTCTTTGTCTTTCTCTTCTCTCAGTAGTCAGCTACTACACCAGCGTGTGGTGGGCTTCTCCAAGGACCCCTATCTTCTGGACTCAGGTTCAGGTATGAAGTGCTTCCGTTTGTATTCTGTTCTAATCCGTAGTCATGCGTTTTCAATTAACAGTTGCTAGCCTAATTGCATCTTTCTGATCAGGTCCCTTGGGGAACACATCTATACATAATTTTCCATTTACACCTCACAAATTCTGTGTACTGTATTGAGACAAGACAGATTATTGGAATCCATTTTGAAGTATATTAAAATGTAAAACACTGGAATGTGTTTTATAAATAAAAATATTTTTGGAGGGGGTGGAGCTTATTTGGGAAAAAACTAACATTTTTCCATCACGTCTCTCACGCCCCCTTAAGTTTTTAATGAACAGAATACACCGTCTGTTGGCAATGTGTGTCCTGGAATATTACAGCACACCTCTCCTAACTGCAGATCTCCCAGATGTGATTGTGGATGGTGTGCTCCAGGGCCTGTACCCCAGGGACATCCGGGTCAGCTTCACTGCCTGCACCAAACCAAACAGCACTGAAGGAGGTGCTTCAGCCAAAGGCCCCAGGACCACAGACAAAGTTTGCCAGCCTAAACTGCCTGTCACAGACTCATAGGAACTGAACGCATTTCAGGCAGCAGGGAGATGGCAGCATCTTTGAACGGCTCTTGGCATTTAGAACCTTTTTTCTTTTTTTCTTTTTTTTAATGGTTCCTGTAAAAAAATGTTTTCAATTTCTTATATTGGATGAGAATATGTGCTTGGGACACATTAACTAAAAACCTGGTCAATGAGCATGCTAATGTTTCAGGAATTTGTATCTTTGCATTTCAAAGAATCCCCCCTGGTACGGTCATATTGTAGATCACCTCTTGGAACACACATTTTTGGTCCAGCAGTCATTTTTGCCAAAGGTGCATTAAATAAAATATTACCACTAGGTACAAAAGCTCAACAGCCGTTTTCTCCAGCAGTGCTACACTGATTTCACATTTTCATATAATTACTGCTATGTACATTAGACATTCTTAGTTTAATCTGTCAATTACATTTACAGGAAAAAATATATATATATTTTAAGTTAATTGTATAATGTCAATGCATTATTTTTCATTAATGAAATGTTGGTTAACCGTGGACTTGTTTACCCATTTAATGAATAAATATGCTTCTCATCAAGTACCAGATCAGAAAAATTTGAACAAGAGTAAAATTTTTATAAAATTTGGACCCTTTATTTAATGTTTGTTCTTTACAAAAAGAAAAAGTTGGTGACTGTTGCACAACCATTGGTAATGTGTTTTAAGAAATGGACCAAAGGAGTGTTGCTCAGTGGTCCAGCACCACAGCCACAAACATAGCCATAGGGCGAGAGATGCCAATAGCCTGGGCTACCCAGCAGAGGAACCACTGCAGAGCCAAGGCGCTCTTGATGAGAGCCATCTCGACACACCCATGTGGAATTTGCCAAACTGGCAAGTCCCCCAATGGCATATCCCCTAATGGCATATCCCGTCATTTACTCCTTTGGAATTGCAAATGGTTTCTCCACTTTGATTTCACCAGAGTCGTGAATAGTGACGTCTTTAAGGGGCTTATCCCTGCCGTCCGTCTTGGTAGCTTCAATTTTCGATACAACATCCTGTTCATAGAGAAGCAGTACACATTGTAAGGATACATCAAGGAACTCTAAATAAAACATTTCATACTGACACAAGCCAGTCAGATCAGGGTACAAATCCTATTCTAGAATAGTCAGTCATCATCAAACATCTCCTTTGAAATCATAGTAGTAGTGAGGATGCATTTTGCAAGATCAGAAATCCAATTTACCCCAACAAATATGCATTGAAACCAAATACACAGAACTTTTAGTTCACGCAGATTGCAGAAAGTCTTGCGACTACAAAAAGTATACAAACACCCATGAAAAGCTTTAATGAGCCATTTAATCCTGTTCTTATCTTATAGATGCAATTTGCCATGCAGCAAACTCACCATGCCTTCCAAGATCTTGCCAAAGACTACATGTTTACCATCCAACCAGGGTGTTTGAACAGTGGTTATGAAGAACTGAGAGCCATTGGTGTCCTTCCCGGCATTGGCCATGCTCAACCAACCAGGGCCATAGTGCTTCAGCTTAAAGTTCTCATCAGGGAAACGGTCTCCATAGATGCTTTTTCCTTAGAGGACAATGAGAAGGGTATTCAATGCAACAAGCACCCTCTTCATAGGAAAGACGCTACAATTCATTCTTAAAGTGTATAGATTTACCTCCAGTGCCATCTCCTCTGGTGAAATCCCCTCCCTGAATCATGAACTCCTTGATTACACGATGGAATTTGCTGCCTTTGTAGCCGAACCCTTTCTGTTGGATAGAGGATCCAGATTTGCTCAGCGATATGAATACAGCAGTAGCATACATCAATTAAGCATACATCAATTTACGTTGTAAATGACTTAGTCGGATGTTCATATTCTTACCTCTCCAGTTGCCAGCGCGACGAAATTTTCGACAGTCTTTGGAACGGTTTTCCCAAACAATCCGATGACAACCCGGCCCGCATCCTCGTCTCCGATTTTCATATCAAAATAAACCTGTCACAGGGGTAAATAACTACGATCAATCAAAGGCATAGTGGACCACGACGATATAACATTTTATTATTCTGTTCATCTCGCCCGCCAAGTCTCCATAGAATTGGCAATTAACAAACAATGAAATGATGCAATGGGGCTTGAATGTTCCGCATGCACAAGGCCGAGTTTGTTTTAAAATCTTAGCGTCCTTCACCTGGACCGTGATTGATTGATTATATACAGGCAACTAAATAACAGATGTAATCAGTATTATGGTATGCCAAGTCGCAGAATGGGTGTTCAGACCAGAAAGCAATTACTAATGGTTTGCACTCCTCGTTCCATGAAGCTAATGTGGCTAAAGTGTAGGCTATGGAGAGTTAGCTAGCGAAATCCATTTTGATTAAATGCTTACGTCTAGCCTTTGGTAGCGGCTTTGCTACCTCCAGTTGCTTAGATAACGGATTTGTCCATTTACCTTGACTGTGACTTTAGGTCCCTTCTTTTTCTCATCTGCGTCAGATCCGCTGGGAAATAAAAGAAATATCACCGAACCCACGATGATCGCTACAGCGAAAAGACACTTCATCCTTCTGTCAAGGATCCGAACCATGAAATGAAAAGAAATGTATCCGTGGCGGCGAAGAATCTATAGCTATGTGGCCTAGCGGAAAAACACTGAGTATCCGGGGAGGAGACGGGAAAAAGGTCCCACTCGAATTCTCCTATATTCACAGGCAGGCAACGCGTTCGTCTCTGAATGGAGCAGATCCTCATGTGACCAAACTAAGCCAATTGCAGTCGAATGTGTGTGGCGATTTCGACGAATTGGCTTCATAGATCTTAGGTTGACGTCAAAGATTGCTCTCTGCCTACATCGTGCCACAACGAATCATACCAGCATTAGAAAAGCCCCAACAAAGTAGCCGATATACCGATTAAAAAGTTAGAAATATGGCATATCTCTATTAGCATACAATGATTATTTTAATATGAGTTTTAAGCTTCAGTACTGCCTACATTGATTTACAATTCTGAGCATGAACTGGATAAGCAGCGATTGAGCGCACCCTCATATTAATTTGTGCATGTTATCCTTGTAGCTTTTAATCTATTTACTTTCTGTGTACGAATATTATACATACATTGATTCTTACTAAATACATTAATTCAATCAATCAATCACTCCCACGTTGGTCGAAATAAGAATGTCGAACCAGATAGCCTATTCGCAATGTAATTTGCATTATAATTCCATATTAAAATTCAGACGTTTTATGAATAAAATTGGGCTATATTTGTTACGATAAAAAAAAGTTATAAAAAAAAAAAAACAGAAATAGCCAGACGAAATTCGGATTCTTTCCAGTCGCAGTTTAAAAACATGGCCAGCAGATGGCGCCACAATACCAAATAAATGTTTGAATGTTGCCGCGGCTACTCATCCCACCAGCAGATGGCAATTTACACATAAAAATACATGCATAGGAAATTTATCACAGTCATGGCACACAGTAACACCAATAGACATTGTACAACGAAACTACAAAAAGAGCTATCAATTTTACTTTGCAGATATCAGGCTTGATATTATAAATTCCTCCCTATCTCATCAGTAGATAGTGATGAATCATTATCTCATGTAGCTAAATCCCCTAATATGGCAGAAATTAAGCCACTGCTTATACTAATTTTGGATCCTATTGACCTAATAACAACAGGTCTATCTGTAATTAATCATTCACTTCTTGTCTTGGATCATGATTGTATCTCCATACTTGTTCTACTTGACTTAAGAGCTGCTTTTGATATAGACCACCATATACAGGATAGCAAAATCAGCTTCAAAGGGCAAGCTCTTTTATGGTTTAAATCATATCTTTCTGATTAACATGTCTTTGTCAGAGTGAATAATGAGTTGCCGGAGGGCTCAAGCGTAGGTTATGGAATCTTTTCCCTCTATGTATGCTATCTTTGGGGACATGATGGGCCAGTTTCACAGACATTGATTAAACTTAGTCCTGGATTAAAGGGAGTTTTATATGGAGAATTTCCATTCAAAGTTGAATTTTATTCTAGGACTAGGTTTAATATGTATCTGTGATACTGGACCTATAAGCATGTATAGTATTAAATACCACTGTTTTATAGATGACACAAGTTTCAGCATTAGATATTAGGATAGCTTCACGATGTAAAGGCCTGAATTACCCAAAGTTTACTTATGAATATAGATAAGACTGTAATAATAAGTAGGCCCCAAGTCACTGAGAGATACACTCATACATTTTTCTTCAAATTTAGATGGCTCCACTATCACAGTCAATGCTGTTTTTGCAAACCTTGACATGACTATTGATCTTTCCGTATTGTGATAATAATATCACAAAAGTGATCTGTTTCATCTTCGGAATACATATGAATTGAGGAAGATAGTGTCTGCATAATGCTGAAAAGATGGTTCATGCTTTTATGCTACTTGCATGAACTGAGAAATGTGAAATAATTCTGGTGCTTACATTTATTCACTGGTTCTCCAAAGGTTTTAAATGAGCTTACTACAGAATAACTTAGCAAATTACTTATCTCTTTCTCTCTACCACAATTTCTCCATTCACAAGACTATATGAAAGTTACAAGAATAAGTAAAATTATAATAGAAGATAGCGCCTGCTCCTACAGAGCTCCTGGTTTTTGGAAGCATTTGCTTATGCCTGTTTGAGCTTCAGATACATTGAATTTTAAATGTACACTCTACAATTACATTTCTAATCAATTTTGCAGTTAATGATGTATGATAAGGGAGAACCAGGTCCATAGAGCTGTCAGGTAAACTGAGCTGACAGTATTGTTGCCCTGTCACTGGATATGAATGTACTGGTGTACTGTTCTGTGGTGTGTTGGGGTGCTGTCAGTACAGGGTCAGGATGTGTACACTATTTCTTTAGCTTTTAGATTCTGCAACCACACTGCACACTTGGGCCTTCCCATATTACACTCAGGGCTCTACATGTGCCATACTTAACATCGTAATTATGTTGTTCCTAACTTGTCTGCTTTTCTGTTCTTTTACCTGGGGCTCCCCCCCCCCCCCCCCTTTCCCACATGCTTGGTACACAGAGAAGTCCAGCCCTGCCCTCTCCTGCGGTGCGTCTAAATACTCAATGTATCCTCCTTTCCTCCACTCATCTTCTCCCCACACACTTCCAGATAGGAAAAGGAGACGTGCCATGACACAACCCTTAACATATCACCTTGATCTTCTGACCTTCATGTTAATATCAACCTCTTTGCTTGGATTGCCTATTTTAGATTAAGCCATTTGTAGTCTGTTAAGATATTGAATGTTTTCATTTTTAAATCCTGGAAGCTTTAACAATATCATTATATCTCACCAGATCCTTAACGTAAATCAGAGCCTTCCTCTGCAACCACGGTCACAGTCCACCAGTAATACACCAGTATTCCTGCAGTCACGTTTCCTGTCTGTCCTGTAGCCATTGGTAAAGGTATATACCTTCCATCTTTCAGATGAGATGTTAAATCGAGGTCCTGACTCAGTGTGGTCATTAAAGAGCCCATGACGCTCATCGTAAAGGGTAGGGGGTTCCCCGGTGTCCTGGCTAAATTCCCAACCTGCCTCTCTCAACCTGCCACCTAATCATCCTCTGATTTAATTGGCTATATAATTGTTCTCTCCCTCTCCACCTAATCTGATGTGTGGTGAGCATTCTGGCACAAAATGTCTGCCGTCGCATCACCCAGGTTGGGTGATACACATTGGTGGTGGTTGCCCCCCCCCCCATCACTGTAAAGCACTTTGAGAATGAGAAAAGCGCTATATAAATGCAAGGTATTTTTTATTATTATGATTATTATGGCTCAGTTAATGTAGACCAGTGGTTGTGTTATTAGGACAAGATTTCAAGCATTTCCATCATGTTGTTTTCCTTTCAGATATTTTGTGACTAAAATAGCTGAGGTGTGACAAGACTGGGTAAAAATACCCCGAACGTTGTGGCCATTGGATAAGCCGAGAGCTGTGGCGTGGTGACGGACGCTGACGTAGGCCTGGTGAGATGACGCTGTGAATTTAAACTCCGGCGGGAAGTGAACTTGTGGTTTTTGTTAGTTGGGTCTTCAAATCTGTTGTGCTTTTTGAGCATTGAATAGCTATAACATGGTTAGGACGAAGGCAGACAGCGTTCCTGGAACTTACAGAAAAGGTGAGTTTTGCTGTATGGCGTTAATTGGGATAGCTTACCCATACAAGAACTTACTTGTACGAGCTAAATCACACTGATTCGTTCTATAATATCATCTCATTTTAGATATCCTATTTTTTGACAACCGAAGTTACCATTAACGTTAACTTTTACTATTTCAAGCTACTCCTGTGACTAGCTATAATTATTATGAGCTGGTAAGTTTGATAGCTTACTAGCTAAGCTAAGTAGCTATAGCTGGATGTTGAAATGGTAATTTACTGACTAGCTAACGTTAGCTAATTAGTTAACTATCTTGGGTATGTAACGTTAGCTACCTATCTATTCGCCTAACATTAAGTTACTGCAGTTAGGTAGTTAGTAACTAACTAAATGAGATTCTGAGTTACTACTAGGTCGAATCGGCGAACATCTGATGGCTTCCTGTACTCCCGCCAATTTGAATAGATATCTGTGCTAACGTTAGAACTGCTAACTTCCTATTAGCTAGCTATATCGTTAACGTTACATATAGCCTGTAGTTACACACATCATGTAGTTCATGAATTTAACTTTCGGTTTTGAGACATGTAACTGAGCTCATTTAGACTCATTTAAATCATTAGCTACCTGAAATGGTGTGTGTAGTTGCGTTAACTTGCAAGTTGGCTACGTCCTGGAACGTAGCTAGCTAACTACCTCTAAGACTTGTGTAAAGTCAACCTTGGCTTACTTATTACGTATTGCAATCGTGAGAAGTTAGACAAAGACTGAATTATATGAAACGTGCGATTGTTTATTACTATGACAATCCGTATAACGAATTAAGTGTACACTATAAGATTGATTGTGTATCATTCATTTCTTTAAACTGGCACCAGTTGGACGTTTGGAGGTGATTGGTAGTACAAGTGCTGTGTAATGTTTCAGCCGCGCAAAATTTGCACAGGTTCAATGCTAAAGATGTGAGCATAGTCTGAAATTGAGTGTCCGCTCATTTTGTTTGCGCAGAACTGATGAGCGGGACACTGCGATTTGGCGCCAGGTTTTGGACAGGACTGTACTGTCAGTAGCTTGCTAGATGGATTTTGGTTATTTACTAATTTGGTCCGAATGATTCGGCACGCAAGAAACTAGATCGGTTGCCTCTGTATAGGATGAATGATTCCCGGGTTTTGTAAATATTTGTGAATAATTTTGTTTCAGCTGTGGCTGCCACGGCGCCAAGGAAGTCTTTGGGCGCCTCTAGTTCTGCGAACGCAAGTTTCTCACAAACGGGCACGCCAGGTCAGTATTCGATTTCGTGTGCTTTCTCATTTCCAATTAATTCTGTTCTAAATGTTAAATAAAAGCGACCTGTGTTAACTTAGCCAATTGTATTTGAGTTATCCGGTATTTCTTGTTCATTTCGAATGACGGCAATGCAACCTTAAAAAATCAACTTAACTCACAGTCATTTGTTAAGGCTATTCTACTAACTTGTGTGTGGACTTTGTTTAGAAAGCCTTACTTGCCTTGTTCAGTGACCCAAAGCTGTCTATTGAATTGACGCAATATTCGTGGGGACATTTGCCATTCTTTAACAGCAAAAGGCAAGTATGCTGGTGGGAATCCGGTGTGTCCTCGACCCACCCCGACTTGGCAGAAGGGTATTGGAGATTTCTTTGGTGGCCCAGGCAGGAAGCCCGAAAAAGAAAACCAGCTCCCTGTTTCAGATGATGAGGAGGCTGGGGGCAGTGGTGCGTCAAAGGCACCCCGGAAGTATGTCCTTGTTCTCATTTTAAAGTTTACATTTACAGCTTTATTTAAACTTGACTTGTAGTCATAGGTTATATGCATGCTTATTAGTATTGGTAGTATGCTAAGTGTGGTTTAGGATACAAGGGAATGCATAATTGAGAGATGTAAGTAGCATGAAGAGCTTGACCCTTGATTGGAAAGAGAAACCGCAGGCAGTCTTTGGTTCTTTCAGAAATGGTGCATCTGGCAGTGCAAAGAACCTATAAATACCAATATGCAGCTGAACATAACAGCAGAATTATGACTGCCAACTGAGATGAAGCTGTCGGACTTCCATAATTTGCTTCATTTGAATATTTAAGACTTGTCTATTTCTCCTCCTGAGAATGATTACAGCAGCCAATGGCCAGTTTTTAAATGTATTCATACAGGGGAAAAGGATGATATTATTGAATACAATCTTAAGTATGTTTCGGGCCGGGATACAAAGTGAATATTGATATCCTGCACAGGGCCTTTCTTACAAGATTGATTTTGTAAGAATATATATGATCCCAGCATTATGCTTGGTAGTCATTTTGTTCATTGTGAAAGGAAGAACCACTGTGACAATATTATTCAATACAGCTTTCCTCATTTTCAGTTAACAGAGGATTTTGCTAATTATTAAATACAAATTTTACAAAAATGCAAGCTTTAAAAAAACAAGATGTGAAGAGCAAATCCTATTATGGGTGCATCAGCAATGCATTATATTTGAAGTGGTTGGTGCCTTGAATGGCAGCCAATTGCCTGTGTGTGTGTGTGTGTGTGTGTGCGCGCGCGTGTGAGAATGGGTATCAATTGTACAGCACTTTGGATAAAGGTGCTATATAAGTGCAAGCATTCACCATTTGAAGTGTGTTGCCTGCAGATCTCGCAAATAATGCCATCTTTCTCTGGCAGGTCCCGCCCCTTGCCTGATGATGATGATGAAGAGGATGCGGAATGAGCCTGAACTTTAGGATTTTAATTTTTTATTGCATGGAAAGCCATTGGAAGCCCTACTTGAAGAGTTAATTGTGTACATCTGTAAATAATTTATGCAGTGTAATTGTGTTGTACAGTTTAATAAAATGTTTTCCAGTAACCTACTGGTTTTATTACATGTGCTTTATATGCAATCTGGTCACTATCATGACACCCACATGACCCTGAATTCTCAACAATGGACTCACCTGGATATCACATAACACTGTATCCTATTTGTTTAGGAAGTGAGTTTATCCAGGGAACATGGAATACTTGCACTTAAGCAGGATTTTCACTAGTACATTAAGATTACTTGTCTAGATAAGGGAGTGGTCTTTGATGCCTCAAGGGATTCATACCCATATTTTCTCATTCAGATCGGTCAGTAATGTAGAGGGTCCTGTTTTTGTAGGTAGTGCGTACTTGTAGGAACCAAGACGGTGAAAACTAAACCACTTTAAATGTGTTAGTTTTGCAGCATGTATTGCCAAACATTTGTATCGATGTATATTTAACCTACATGGCAATTTTTATAGTGTAGTGGGTAAAAATGCATTCATTATCTTATGAAAGTTTAACTAACCTCAGGATACCTCTAGGGGGAGCTCACAGCAAAATCAAAGAGCACAACTGACAATATTTTTTAAAAATGGTGGAGAGGCAGTCAGGTCTCAAGGTTCCAATCTTAAATGAGAAATAACCAGTTATTACATTCTGTTATAGTACTGCGCCTATCATTTGGGGGGTTGGCGGGCTTTATGTTTATCATTTTTATTTTATTAGTTTTGTCAGTCTTTTTAGATTGTCATCTTTTGCGTGACAAAATCTGTGCAGATGGCAGCTAATCTCATATCCCCTGATGGGTGATGAGTATTGTATGGTGAGGACTGCAGCATATATTTCTACTGTAAAAAGTTAATGTGATATGATTTGGTATTTCAGTTGATTATTTTTAAGCCATTTGGAATTTAAATCCATTCAATCAATTACTGGTGTAATTTAAGAGTAGTCATGTAGCTGTGTACAGGGATTAATTACATATACAAGCACATAAAAATCTTTGGTTCATAATAGAATTTTACTGTTGCATTTTTGAGAGTTTGAGCTTCGTTATCTCTCGTGGGACCACAGCGGTTTCTGCAAAAACAGCCAGCTTTAACCAGTCAAATATTTTCTGACACAATGCAAAACATTGAGTAAATGACATTCAGAAATGGTCTAAATGGATAAAAGTAGATTATAAATTACAGCTGATTAAAGGAATGTTTTGGCACATTGGTAGAAATACAAGAAAATGATCAGGAAGTCTTAAGCGAGGATGCTAAAAAGGAATGCAAATATTACGGCAAAAATCATTGTAATGTTTTAGAGGCTGGTTGAATATCGCTTTACAATTGAGCTCATTTAATATGAGAGATAGGTGGTAATGGAGTTCTCAAGTAGCATTCTAAATTTGATTTACCTTGTAGGACTACAGCCTTATAAATTAATGTGTGATTGGTTGAGGTCCATGTACTAGCATTGTAGAATGATTTACCATGCAAAACAGTATACACCTTCTTGATGCTTCTTTTCTCCAATAATCCTTTACTCCTTCTGGAAAGCCAGAAAGATAAAATGCCAGGGGGACATTAGCCAGCAGACTTAATTTTCAGAAAAGGCAATGTATACAATTACGTAACAAAATTAAATGAATGAAAACCTTTTCTATGATAATAATACAGCTATAATAATAGGAAGAATAATATTGTT
Source organism: Conger conger (assembly GCF_963514075.1). NCBI lineage: Eukaryota > Metazoa > Chordata > Actinopteri > Anguilliformes > Congridae > Conger > Conger conger. Next base: position 21,929,698 of record NC_083774.1, read on the forward strand.
GGTATTATGATTATACCGTTGGTATGATAACGGTCATGAAAATGATGACAAATATGATGTTCATTATAATGATGCAATAATAAATATAAATGGCAAGGCGAATACAACTGCCTGTAAAAGAACCAACTGAAACAGTTCGGTCAGCACGAAAAAATGGGAATATAAAAAACGAAATATTTCAAAAGCATGCGGGTGCGGCGGCTAGTTGTTACCCGGAAGTAGTTTTCCTGTCTGGCGGGTGGTGCTGGATCAGCACTTCCGGGACTGCAGGAACCTTTACAGCACCGAACGAAGACAGCAAGAAAAAAGGAGAAAAAGGTCCAAGATAAAATAAAAAGCGACCACACGTCTCATCTCTCCCGTAAGGGGCACTGACGTGAGACCACGTAGCAAACAAAACCGAATTGATCAAACGCATCTATCATCCTTGTGAAAGTAAGTGAGTGTTTTAGCTCATTTTCTTTCTTTCCAATTTCCTCCTTGCAAGCTAACCAGCTAGCTAGCTGTACAGAGAAACAAATACCTATTATTGGCTAGAAGGCTTGCGAGCTAGCTAACGATCTCAGCCACACCACACATCAGGAAGCTAGCTAGTTAGTTGGTACGACGCTGCTGATGCAATGAGAAAAATACGGGTTAATAATAATTTTACTCCATACAAATGCATGTATAGGTTGACCTGTTACCTTCGCTAGTTTGTTACTATATAGCTAACATCGGCTAGTTTATGCCAGTTCCACTTAGACTAGATGGGTAGTGCTAACGTGGGGTAAGTTAGCGAGCTGAATGGAAAATGTTGTCATGATAGCTTTAGCAAGCTTAAGTTCGCTTGATACTAGACAAAATGCAGTGGTTGGCTAAATCCCAGCTACATTTTTGAAGTTTAATCGACCCATTGGTTTGATCGATTCGGCCGTTAACGTGTAGAGCCAGCTATGGAGCTAACGTTAGCTATCTCAAGCTAACATGGTCTGTTATTTAGTTAGCATGTTAATATTTCCAACTGAAAACAAATATTTCACACATCAGGCTACCAAGCATCGAAGCCAATATATATCTATTATTTATGCAAGCTACGTGTCAAGATAAAAATGACAATGTAATCGCAGGTATGCCTATAGCGAGTCAACTCGCCTGTATAGAAATGTTATTGCTGTGAAAGCTGGCTAACATTAGCCAACTAGGTATAATAGCAGCCATGTAAGTCACTCCTTACTCGCAAACGATATTATTCTTTTCGAGAAAACTAGTGCAAAGTTTGCTAGTCAGCTAATTGTGGAATTCTCAATGTGCACACAGTGCGACATCGCAGTTGTTACAATCTAGCGAGTGCTTGTTCACTTGAGCATATGACTATATCTACCAGTTAGTAACTTGAACATGCATGTTTGACTTGACTAGTATATCCACGTTTACTAACAACATATTAGCTAGCTAGCGAATGTAATCGTTTAGTGTAACAACGTTTTTGTAGCCAAGTAGCTAGCGCTACTCATTAGCCAGACTCTTAAAGTGGAAAACGTAGGAAATTAATTACATTTTAAACTGGTTTAAATCAGATTAATTTGTTTAATTGTACATATTTGTGTTTCATATTCTAACAACTGATGATAATCTCATTTAAACCGGCTGCAGAACTAGCTAGCTACCTGTAGGCCACGCATCGCCAGTTAAGTTGAGGTGATGGGAATTTCCTGGCATGGGAAGTGAGCTCAGAGCATTAGTCAATTGTGACGTGGATCCAGTAACCAGCGACTCGGGCGAAAACTAAATTATTATGCTATTGTATACTAATGTGTTAGATGACTGGCCTCGCCTGTAACAAAAAAAAACAAAGTTACGTAAAACTATTATTTTAAACTTCAAATGAGCTCAGTCTGTCTAGCTTTGTAGCTTGTTTGTATACTTCACGGTGATGATTTACGTCAGTCAAACTGGATAGTGTGTATCCAACGGTTGTGACGTAATTGGCAGTATTCAGTGTTCAAAACCCTTCAGTGCGGTCTCGTTGAAGGAGAAAAATGACCCAGTGCATTTCAAAAGTTTGCACTGTTTATTTTCTGGGCACCAATACATATCTTGCCACTCCAAAGGTATGAACAGTTTAGCAATCATTTTATCAGGCTATTACCACATATAGTTGTACACCAAAAGCTCTGTAATGAGTCTGCCATTGTAAAATGAATGTGCTGCAATTTTGAACCTGCTGAGCTGTTTGCGGCATTAACCTCATTTACAGTCCTCAATACGCTTGTCATTCCTGAGCCATTGTATACAAAGAACAGCATTGCTTATGTGATGAAGAAAACTGCTTTGCTTTTGCTTGATGGGAACAGAAATTTAAATATTTTCCTGTCTCGAGTTTTAACATTTGGTGCTCATTCATAACTGATCAAAATCCAATGGTTGCCAACTGCATGTGTCAGTTTACCTCTCCTGAGGTAAATAAGTGTGTAGGTCCTGCTCGAGTATACCTACAATATTAAAAGAGGCATGATTTGTGTACTTGCAACATTTCGACTTTTTAATTTTAACAGTTAGATTCTTTATTATTGACGAAAGAGAAACTTGGGGACGTATTATTTCTACTATTATACTGTGTTAATTTGTTCTGTGTGTTTAGGCGTGTCGGCGATATCATGTTTTAGTCATGCAGATCTTTAAAAAATCGGGCTGTTTCTCTTGCCAAGCTTGTTTGACTTCAAATGTTTTTGTGTTATGGGGAAATATACATATTAATCGATGCTCTCCCCCCAAAATATATACATATACCTAAAATACGGATGAATATCATTAACTGGGCATTGGAAGGGGGAAATTCGGGTGTTGGTGCTGATGTAAAAACCCAAACATTGAACCTTCCTCACAGAAGGTGCAGACACCCATTACTCAGCAAAATTCTTCTCAGCCTAGTGCAGTGAGCCTCTGTAAACAAGGGTCGTAGGTGTACAGGCATCTGTGGCAGAACACAAAGATGGCCATTCAGAGTGTGATCGAACTGACTCCTGAACCACGCTTAAGAGGTTGAAACAACAGAAAGCCTTCTGGTGAAGCCTGCTGAATTTACTGTTTTCTTACAGGTTTGTTGTCAACTCCAAAGAAGGATAGTTGTTTGGGTTAGGGACTATGTATTTTCATGCCAGGGTTTGCATCTTGCTCTTTCACCTACCTGCTTTGTGTCAGCATAGACACATCTGTTGGGTAAACGTGTGTCGGTTTGTTTTGATCTGGTGCCAGAATGGTTTCACTGTCACTAGTAGTTGTGCCATTGTCTTTACTGTTTTCCAGTGTTGAGAATATAAGCTTGCACACTGGGGAGATCTTGTCAGCTAGCAGCAGTGTTTTTATTTTCTTCTCTATGGAAATGTACCATTTTGTTTCTATTACTGCTGCTGGAGATGGTGACATGTTAATGTAGGTAAATCAGATATGACACAATACAATTTTCTTAGTTTTGCTGAAGTCACCCCTTTCGTGCTTTTTCAGATGTAAGATACAAGATTATAAAAGGCAGATACGCCTTTTAAATGCTCACCTAGGAGTTGTATGATAAGGGCCTCTCCCTAACAGTAATACTGATATGAAAACATGAAGTCTTGTTAAATTTAGTGCTCTCTTCCGGACCCTAACAGAGGTTAAAGGAACAGACGGACAAACCCAAGGCCACATGTGGGCTGTACTGCCAGTGAATCGCCTGTGGCCTCTCACATTTTTAAATTCTGTTTTATAATTTTTCCTCTTGTGCCAGACAACTTTGTGCTGCTTCTGCCAAACAAAATGGCCTAAAATATTTACATAAAATTGCATGTATCTGTTTCATAAATGTAGGCTGAATATAATATACTTACTTACATTTTTTACTTCAGAAAATGTCACTTTAATGTAGAACCCATAAGTCTGCTCTTCATCTTTCTCTGTGTCAGTGATGTTTCTAAATAGACTGCAAACACTTAACTTGGCTGTACACAAAGATTGTTTATGGCTGATGGAGAATTAGAATTTGTGTCTGGTTTGTCATCACACGTAGGCTCATGCTAAAGCACCAAGGATGCGACCACCTTCAAACAATGGTCTTCAATCTAAATATAAAATTATGTCAATAAATGGCTGAAATGTTTCATGTGTACATGCTTTGCATGCTATTCTGGAGATCTGAGAGAAATGGTCTTTCTTGAAGTTATATATTAAGTGTCCATACATTGGTTTGTGAGTGTGTTTTTATTTTTTTTATTTTTTTATGTTTGTACTGTGAAGTTTAATTTTTTTCTATAGGCATAACTACTCGAGGCTGTAATAAAGAACCTGTTTTGAATTTTTAATGAAGTTACTCTAATTGGTCATAGGTTCAGAATTAAGTTTATATAGTGGAAACTAGTGCTCTGACAATTTATTTTTCCTGGGTGGTATCTAAACACATACACAGAGCATTCAATCTTTCGTTAAACAATGTTAATTGACCATTTGCATTAGGTCTTTTCAGTTACAGTTGCCATTTTAATACCATCTATTCCCAAGTGCAGTATCATTTAGGGATGCTTCTTAAGCAATTGCATGTTTAAATGAAGGAACTGGCCCTGACAGTCGTGGCGGATGTGTGTTACACTGTGTGTTCCATGGTAAATGCTGCATGAAATTGATCTTTTCTTTAGAGAGAAAGGTCTGCCTGGTGACCGTTCTGTGATGCAGTTGGCTATAATGGACAATGCTGTGACAGGGCCCCTGCGGTAATTTCGGGCCATGTCACCATAGAAACCACACATATGGCTTATGTACGAGGAAAGCGGTAACATGTTATTTATTTTTTCCCCCCCTGAGCCCTCCCTTTAGTGAATATTGCACGTCTGCATGGCGTTCTGCACCACATGCTTGAAGTCGTCTGAGCTCAGTGACTTAATTAACAGTCTAACCTTGTGTGCCGTGTTTGCTAGCACCCCACTCTCTGATTGTTAGGCCCATGTAGGAACAGTCACACTTTTTGTTTACATGGACTGGATCAAGATTCATGATTTCATTTTTTGTGGGGTGAGGGGAGGGGTTCTTTTAGTTCTTAAGGAACAAAGAAAAACCGACATTACCGTGTTGAGAAGCGCTTTGTTCGTTATTTTCATTTGCTCTAAAGGTCTATTCCACAGACGAGGATCTTCATCATCACGTTTGTGTAGCATTGGAATTCTGTTCATCCATTTTGGATTAATTGCCAGCGGCTTGTTGAAGTGGATTGCTTGACTGTTCTGAGAACTTGTTTGGTGAATTACTTGTACTGAGATATTACTTATTCAGCTTTTTAAATTTTTTACATTTACTTTTTGCTAATATAGCAAAGTATATATATTATATATATATAATATATATATATATATATACTTTTTGTGTGCGACCCCTTGACATTTGTCCCTCCCATCTGCCACTCAGTGTTCACAGACATGACGACCCTGTCATCCATCACCCATTGACATATACCAGTCTACCAAATGGAAAAATGTGGAAAAGTGAAAATTTAGATAAATACATAAATTCAATATCAGTTTTGAATGGAGCATTGTAAAGCATTCTCTGACACCAGTTTGCATTTACCCCTGCTAGAGGTTATCATCATGAAGGCCTTTTGTTTTCCTTTGCTGGAATTAAAGAAGCTAATCCTTTATTGTCACTGGAATGTCGATGAGGAGGGAGTTGTGGAATAACGGTGGGCAGACAAATCTCTGGCCTCTGTCTGCCTGACCTTGGCTATCCGGCTGCCGGTCTGGCCACAAATGAAGGGCTCCAGTGTCTGAGCCTTGAGGCTCTGTCAGTCTGCACATTTTAAGGTCCTGGAGAGGAATTGGGAGGCGGGTCCTGTTGGGGCTGGGCAGTATTATGGCACTTGCCCAACTCTCTAGCAGTGTGCTACCAATCAGTGTGACTGACATGACTGAGCAAACCGTCGGGGGGGGGGGGGCGGGTGGCAGGTCTCCATGGTACATGGCAGAAAGTACCGGAAGCAGGGAGTGGGTGCTCGCTGGCACTGGCGCAGTGGGCCTCCCAACCTGCTTCCCGGCCTCCTCCTGGGCTGCTCTTTCTATTGAAGGTTAATGAGTTCAGGTGCAGCCTTTTAATGACTCCACAAACACAGAGGCCATTCCATGACAGCCCTGGGAAAAAAAATCCAGTATTACACAACATATAATCACATGTTTGTGTGCGATTTAAAAAACAACAGCGAAAGATGCAAGAAGCCATCATTTCCAAGGATGGCATAGTGCTGGTCTTTTGTGCGCTGCCTTTGTTCATAGCTAGACGAACCTCAAGGTTTTTTTCAGACTATTATAAAATGTCACTGAAATGGAGAGGTACTGCTCTTCAGAATTCTGGATGAAAATATCTAAACGTAGGTTTGTCCATGTTTTAATCCTCAGTTGTTGGTAAAGAAGCAAACTCAAACCTGGAGTTGTCGGATCCTTCCTGTGCTCCCTTGCCTCTGTGGAAGTTTTTTAATCAGCGGATCGATGTATTCGCCCAGCGGTTTTCATCAAAGAACTTCAAATTGATTGCCACGCCCTCTGTCACACTTGTCCTCTTTAAGCAGATGAATGCATCTTTAGGCTCTTTGTGTGTTACTGATTGGTTTCACTCTGCATCATTTTCCGTCCCCTCCTTTAAAGCAGTGAGGGGATGCTACGTTTTAAGGTGGTGCTGCCAAATAGCCAACTGACACAATATGGCAGGTGTCTAACTGGGAGCCACTATTGATTAGTATGGTTTGGAATGCACTGTCTGCACGCAGTGTGCATGTTTTAAAGCTTTTTGATCAAATAGGGTAGGAAGCATTGTGTAAAAGGAATGCATGCCGAGAGATATGCTTACGAGCCACTGTATTGCGAGCCACTTCACATACTTAATTACATTTGTTTGCTTGCTTACTGTATACTGCTTTTTTGGTGAAGTCCTGAGAACTTCTGCCTTTATACAGTGCAGTCTAATTATTTAGACAGTATTAAGTATTATTTTTGCTGCACTCCAGTACATCGGCTTTGAAATGAAACCATGGCGAGGCAGTTAAAGTACAGACTTTGAGGGTTTTTACATCCATATTGGGTGAAGTGAATAATGTGGGAATTGTAGCCATTATACCCCCCCAATTTTAGGGGACCAAAAGTAATTGGGCATTTGGCTGCTAAAATGTTTCTTGCACAGGTGTGTTAAGTTTCATCACTAGTTGATGCTTAAAAGAGCTAACACAAGGTCTGGAGTTGATTCTAGGAGTGCCATCTGCATGAGGTCCAAAGTCTGAATAAATAAATGTGAGAAATAACTAGGCGTATTAAAATCAACATTTTGGTACATTAAGAATTCACTGTTGAACTAAGCAATGGCGAACAACCTGGTAGACCACGGAAGACCAGTGTAGTGAAGAATCCTTTGCATGGTGAAGAGAAATCCCTTTGTCGCTGTTTAACAGATCAGGAACACTCTCCAGGCTGTAGGCATAGAAGTCTCAAAGATGACCATCAAGAGAAGACTACGCCAGCAAAAAAAGGATCACCGCATGCCATCATCTGTCTAACAGAGTGGAGGAAGTGCTATGGCTTGGGCATGTATGGCTGCCACTGGAACTGGCTCACTTGTGCCACTGTTGACTGCAGCATCAGGATGAATTCCCAGTTGAGAAACATCTCAGATCCGAGCAGATGCATCAAAACTGATTGGATGACGCTTCATCATGCAGCAGTACAACGATCCAAAACATTCAGCCAAAGCAACCAAGGACTTTTTTAGGGCCAAAAAGTGGAATGTTCTTGACTGCCTGACCTCAATTCAATAGAGCCCTAGAGCTTGCGTTTCGCTTGCTGAAGACCAGACTGAAGGCAAATTGAACTGTAGATCAGGTGATTGCGTCACCTGTAGGGGCTCGAATTTACTCACATTAGGAAAGAACTGTGCCTCAGCAGTTGTTTTCAGAAAAGGTGTCTGTAAGGTCAAGAAAGGCTCAGTTATTGATGGATCAGTTTGCTGTTTCTGTGCTGTTCATTTGGCTCTGTTCCATGCATTTTGTCCACCGTTGAGCTTGTCGTTTAGTCTCGGAAGAAATTATTCCAAAAATGAATGTTGCTTTCTATTTACGGATTCAGGGGGTTCTGAGGGGGTATTCCCTCTCTATATCAGTGCTGAATGAGCCCATCTTTGCCAGACTGACATGAGAATAGGCTAATTTACCAGGATATTCTACTTCAGAAATTGCCAATTGCCTGCTTTCCATTGCCTCCTAAGACCATAGTTTGTTTTTAGGTTCAGTTGCATTTGTCTGTTGGCTTATTCCCTGATTTGTTTTTGCAAACTGAATCTTGTTCATTCATAGATTGACAGTGGCATATTTCTCATGGCAGCTCATGTTAACCGAAGGTGTGAATGGACTCTGCTTCCATTAGCTTTCTTTTTGACCATTGTCATGTTGCGTAATATAGAACAATGTAACCATTTATTATTAATCAAGCCAAGAACTGCATATAATTTCCACTGCGTTCAGTACGTGCAATGAAAAATAATAAATGTCAATTTTCTCTGGCGAGGTAAATTAATTTGATGTCCGTAGAATGACCAGTGTTCTGAGTGGTGCAGAGGTTGAATAGGTTCCTGATTTCCACGGTTGCTGTAACATGCTCGGCGATTAACCCCCAGTGCTCCGCACTGTTCTGCAAGCCCTCCCTGCTTTGTAGTCAGGTATAGTGCTGCGGTTTATGTAACGAGAGCACTGCGGAGCTGCCCTTGAGAGTGACTGGCTCCCTTTCCATGCGCAGATCTATGGAGGCGATGTGATTCAGTCGTGGTGAGTCACTGTGGTCTCATGCACATCGCTCCGGCAACAGGCCTCCCTCCCTTCGCACACGACTTGCTGTCTCTCCCATGTTCATCGGTTGGAGATACAGTACTTGTAACAATAACACCGGCATATTTCTGTTTGCAGTGTCTTGACCATCTAGAACAGCCCTAGAACCTAATACTGTAGCTTGTTCATAAGACGCCATTCATTCATGTTGTACCTGATGCTAATTCTGGTTAGTACACTTTTCTGTGTCATCCTAAAACAAATAGTTAAACTATCAGGATTTGTCATCTTGAATGCAGCGGGTAGTACCAAATGTTCAATTAAGAAGTGCATGTTTATGCAAATGAAACGTATCTGACAGTTCAGCTGCTTGGTAAGTCTCAATTTTGCACTCCGTCTGTTGGCGTGGAGTATGGCTGTTATTGTGATGATAAATTAATTGTGTGAGGATTTCAGAACGCTTTTGCCTGCTTTCGCTAACTTAGTCGAAGAGGAACAAGATGAGATTCTACTTTGAGACCATTTTGAGCTGTGCCCAGAAATCTAAAGGGGAGAGTTTATTTTTATTTTATTTATGAACTCATATGGTTGAATTTCATTGTGGTAATGTGTTTGCTAGCTGTACTGCAGGGTTGGTCACATGCCAATGAGAAAACCCATGATGCACTGTATGAAGTGTGGTAATGAATTTGGGTAAAATGTTTCTCTGCCAGGTTTTGACTGAATCAATCAAATGATGCCTGTGCCACTCTAAAGCAATTGAGCACCTCATTTGTCATATTTCCTGAGGTCGGAAGATTTCTGCTTGCTTATTTAAATTATTATTTTTATTTTTTTTAGTGTTTGGTAGGCTGCATACTGGATACAATACAGATTGGAGTAGTATGAGTTAATTTAAAAGTTTTAATTTAGTTTGGGGCCAAAGAATTGGACTGTGATGCATTGCTTCTGTGAACAGTGGCAGGTAACCCAAACATTTCCATTCCAATCCGTCCCTGCCTGCTAAGCTTTGGTCATGGTGCAGATTCCTGGCCATTGCCTGAAGTTATCTGTGCAAGGAGAGTGGCAGTTTCACTCCATGTAAAATCAAGTTAAATTGCTCAAGATGTTTTTGTTGTTCTTTCTTTGGCTTGTTTGAAGAGCCGTGTCTTCTCCTGTGCTCATTTTGAAGACTGGAGTGGGGCATGTGTGTGTACCTGAAGAGCAGTTACAGGATATCTGCACCAGGCTCTTATAGCAAGAATGAATGTAATGTAACGTAATGTAATGTAATGGTGCACCGTTACAGGTACACATTTTAGCCCCTCTCCTTTGTTCAGGACACTATGCCTGTCCCTGTGTCTGCTGTTTGGAGTCCCGTGCTTCACAGATACAGCCCAACTCCATCCAGCTGGCTCCAGTCTGAAACAGGGCCCAGCAAGCCCTGGGGAGTTGTTTTGGGGGAGGGGGGAGTGAAGCTGGCTAGGAAGCACTAAACGCAGGCGCTCGTAGCCAATGGCTGGGGTGGCCGCGATGGTGTGGAGGCGTTCCTTGCTCTGCGTCTTGCCATTGAAATGACCTACCAGCCCTCCCAAGTCCCAGCTAAACCTTTTAAAGGTTTAAATTATTCATGAGGCCTGCCTGGTGAAGTGCCGTGGTGTCTGATGTTTGCTTTCTGCCCTGTGACCCAGGGCAGGTGGGGTGTGCATCAGGGTTTATTTACAGCCGTTGATTGATTCCCCCCCCCCCTTACCCACCTATCTTTGCATTACCCTTAATCCACCTTGAAAGAGGATGGGAGTGGGCCAGGGGGTTTCCTCAGCACTTTCCATGTCCAATGCCCCATTCACAGCTTTGCTCCAGACCGCTTCAAACACACTCATACAGCGCCGTTCAGCTGCTGTCAGACGTAACAGTGAGCTTATTCTAGCACGGTTTTTTCAAACTGGTGAGCCTAAGTTTATTTGGAATCCAGGGATAATAGTGCTTGTTCTGCGTCAGTGTGGTGTCTCCCAACCTTTGTAGATTCAGGAAAGCAGCGTACAGTAGATTAAACTACTACTCTGGACTGTTTACTGTTTGGTTGTGCAGTTCATTCACACTGGCAAATGGTAATGTTGAATTTCAAATTTTTATTTTATTTTTATTATTATTATAAAAAAATAAATACATTTGTCTCTTCCCACGCATTAGCTACACCGTTTATTGATTTCAGTTATTTTCTTATTTCTTGTTTGTAAGCATCCTCTCTTCTACTCGTGTTGACATTGTGAACAGAGCTTTGACAGTTCAAAGGTATGGTGCCTATGCAGGGCAATGCATGTGCACGTGACTGACCTTTTGAGGTTTCCGTGGTGACCTTCAGGCTTCATCCTGTGTTCCTCCCATTGCTTCCTTCATATGAAAGAATCCATTCAATAGTTTTTCCATACTTCCAACAACCATTTTCAACAATCAACATAGGAAAATTGGACTAATTGGTGATATTCAGAAGGATCTGAATGTCCTCCACTTGGCCACATCCTCCACTGCTGCCTTCTGTCTGCCCTGGGAAGTGGTGCAAACCATTACGGGAAAATATATCAATATACATTTAGATCAGTTCAAACAGGACCTCAATTTACAGGAACATTTATATATTACCCATAATACTGTAGCAGAATTATGTAAATTGGAGTTCATAATCTGAAACTAGACAGGAAATTGTCAGACTACTTGTTTTCAGGTTTGTCGCTGCTTTAATGCCAAAGATATGAGGCTGCAAAAATGAACACCCACCCCAATTTCCACTTGCGAGTGATTTTTCTGGGTTCCTCACATTGTCTTTTTTTAAGAGACAATATTTCTGGAATGACAAAGGCTAATGTTTTGGATGTTCTTTATTGAATTTATTTAAAAAAGAGCAAAAGAGGAGTGGTCAACGCCCACACCCTGTGGTTGATTTTCTCACAGAATGACCCAGGGGGAACTGAAGAGACTATCCACCATAAATAATTAACTCCATGCCTACTGAAGTGTATAGAATGATGAGCAATGTCATGACTGAATTTTAGAAACATAAAATATTTCTAAACCAAGTTTGGAAATACAGTCAGTGTTGCTCATGTACTGCCCAAATATAATACTCAATGTTAGAAAAAAATGCTTTTGAGGGAATACATCAAAATTGTTACCCTCTGACCTGAACTCGTGCTTGGATTTGTCCTCCTGGGTTTGTGTCTTGGTTCCCACTGCTGAGTTTTGAGACAAAGCTTGGCTGTGTGTCACTTTGACAAGGTCAGTGCTGACTATATATAGAGCTGAATTGCTGGTTTGCTGTTACAGCCTTTCACACAGCAACAGTAACCACAAGCTAGAAAGCAAAATCTGTGACCTAGACACTGCTGTTTTATTACAGGTCTACATTATAGACCTGGATATAAAATGTGTGACGGCTTGCAAGATCTACTTTGGTCTACCATGGAAGAATCAAATGAGAAGCTTTACACAAAAAACAGAAACCAGTCTATGTCAGTGAGTCTACACTCAAAAAATATTAAAAGGTGAAAAGGCCTCCCTCTTCTTTGTTTTTGTTGCCAGTGGGCAAAACAATGGTGGTAGGAGAGATTAAAAGTGTCTGCGGAGTGACTAAACTCTAAATCCAATTGTAAATCAGAAAGATATTTTCACACTTTCATTCGTTTTACTTGAGAGAAAATGTTTCCTCCAAACAACACCCTTGCAACATTAAGCTAAAAGCCGAGTTTACTTCTTATGTCAAGGAATATTGTGGATTTATGCAAATACATGTGTGTACATACTCATTGTTGTGTGTATTATGCATATATTATGCATGCAAGCAAGTACCCGCGTTTGTTTTACACGTTTGTTCTGTATTATGGTCTATACCAGTGCAAAGCTCTCTTGCTTTTGTATTTCTGAGAAAGCATTTTTTTACACCCTTGGCTTGGAACACAACATATTCACGTTCCTTTTGGTTTCTCTTGCTTTTCCCAGTTTTTTTCAATTTTTGGAACCAAATTGTCACAGAGAGAGTCCTATACAGATGGGCCTGTGTTCTGAGGGGGTCAGCGTGCTTTTTGGACACCGTGGAACCAAAGGCAGGGACGTGTTCGAAGGAAGGAAACTGGGAAACCAGTGACACACTTCCTCATTCCTCCATTGCCTCCACAGGAAATCCTTGAAGGCCTTGTCTGGTATGAGCCGCCTGGACCTTCATCTGAAATGAATGAGATCAATTAGGCCAGTATTGGCTATGGTTGTTCCTACACCTCACGTTCCTTTCCCGGAATCCACTCACTAGGGCACAGGGGTAGAGGGGGTGTCAACCGTGCCAGAGCTGTGATTTAACGTTTCTGTGATTTCATTTTTGGGTGACTTGGTCCAGTTGCCATTTATTTTGCCTCCAACTGCATCGAGTGCGCTGGTAATAAATCTCCCCAGTGAGTCCCCTGTGTCAGTATGGCTTACCGCCCCCAAGTGAGTGTGTGGAGGAGAGAGCAGGGGAGCGAGGAAGGGGAAGAGGAGGAGAACCAGCTTCAGGATGTGAGAACACAGGGGAGCAGGGAGAGGAAGAGACATCAAAGAGGAGAAAAAGCGAAGGAGGAAATGGAGGCAGAAGAGGAAAATAAAGAGACCCGCTTAATGCGTCTTGCATCAGGTCCCGTTTCATATGAGCGCAGGTCTAATTCATGTTTGGAATGGTGTGTGAATCTAGCGGGGTATGGAAATACTAGTGAAGTGCGGAGCTTTAGGCTCGCCATGCAGAGGTTATGCGAGGTTCCCATTTCAGGTGGGCCTCTGCCGTTTTTACCCGTGCGCATGGTACTTTACCTGAAATGATTTGGCACATCTGGCTGTGTAAGAAATGTGAAAAACCGTGTAGCTATCCGTGTCACCCCAGATGAAGGTGTTGCTTAAAAAAACAAATTAAAGAAAAAGTGTTTGAGTGTCATGTTCTGAAGATGCCCCGGGGCTGACTGAAGGACCGGGGGGGGGGGGGGGGGGGGTCAGAGGTGGGCCTGAAACACTCGAGCAGTGAAAAGGCCCGTCCTTGTGGGGGGAGCGGAGGTTATGCAATAGCCTTTACATAATCTCAGCCCACATCGCTTTCCACACGGTGGGTGGTGTGATTTCTGAGGATCTGCGATTGAAATCAGGGCTTATTTGATTTGAACTTTGTGAACCTTTTTGGGGGGGTTTGTTCCGATTCCCTGGCAAATGGTGTCATGTGGGAATGCTGCTGTGTTCAATGTGGGGGTGGAGGGTTTGACTTGTGTGAATAAATGTGGTTTCTTACAGTACTGCCTCTTCATTTCATTTTGGTCTTTTGATCAGTTCTTTGTGTCATACTTTTCCCTTAATGGAATGAACTATCAGCAATTTGACTAAGCTCATTTTCACCAAGCAGCTGTGCATCCAGTGGAGCTGATTACTGGGGCCTGTTACTGAGAGAGTATCAGCTAGCATGGTTTGACAGGGCTATGAGGGAGCTGGGGTTATAATTGCTTGGTTACAGGTTTGAGCTGCAGGATGGGACACCGCAGTTGGCAAGGCCACATGCAAGATTACGTAGCCGGAGGTAGCAATAAATTCAGTATCCTGCTGGCTTCGTGCATGTAATATAGGTAGTATTGAACAACAGTGAGCTATGGAACTGCCCCATGTTAGGGCATCAGCTAAGCGAGTAAATGTTGTAATCTTCACTTCCTAAACGCTCATCCCTTGGGGAGTCCCACTGGTTTTTTTTTATTAGTTTCTCTGAATTGATGCCTGAACGTTTCCGCTTCAGCCAGGGGCCACAGGGTTATGAGATGAATCTTGGCTTCCCCGTGCTGGCCTGACAGGAGCACGCGTTTGTGAAACTGAGAGTAACCCCTTCCCTTCATCGACTGATGGGTACCTCTAACGATCCGCCCTTTCTCCCTCCTCTTCCTCCAGGTCCCTCCCTCCTTCCCGAGCGTCTCCTCTGCCCCACCCTCATGTGGAGGTCTGCGGTTGGCGTCCTGCCGGCGTGGTTGAAGTGACGGGCGTGGCAGCGGCCCTCGTCCCATGAGCCTTGAGCCGGCCTGAGCAGCTGCCGCGGGCACAGTTGTGGTTTCTCTGGGTCCCTTCGTGGCCGGCGCTTGGAGTCATGGATCACCCCAGGGAGAAGGAGGGCGAGCGTCCGGCGAGGAGCAGCAAGGTGGCCCAGGGGCGCAGCGGCCACTCGCGGCCCTCCAGCTCCTCTGCCTCCTCCGGTGTCCTCATGGTGGGGCCCAACTTCCGCGTGGGGAAGAAGATCGGCTGCGGGAACTTCGGCGAGCTGAAGCTCGGTAAGAACCGCGGTTTGGCGCGGCTCCTGTTAGTCGACCCGATTGCTCATTAAAGTGCCATTAATTCTGCCCGATGTGAGCCAAAGCAGTGAGACGCTAAAGCTGTGTGCTGTCATTTACACATTTTACAAAACGTGACCATAGTATTATTATTTTCTTAGTTTTTGTATTGATTTAGAGGGGGAAAGAAAAAAATAACAAATTGCAACTGCCGCATGAATTCTTCTGTTTTAAATGAATTTTCAGTAGACAAGCCAGACCAAACAATGTTAGAAATCTAAATGTGTTTTCTTATTTACAGTAACAAGCATTTCTTATTAATTCCATAAGATGTGCAATGAGAGGGCCAGCAATGTGAAAATGTTTTGTCTTTTTTGGTAGGGAGGATGGGGGAGGACCTTATTTACTCCTAAATGTTAATTAGCTGGAGTGTCTGTCACTATATATCTGCTGATAAAATCCTGAAGAGGATACTACAACAAATCTTACAACTGGGTGATGCAACTGTGGGCTCATAGCATCGCAAAGTTGCTCATATTTTGGATTATTAAAATTTTTTTAAATTATCGGATGGGTTCCTCTGCTGTTGAATATGGAATTCATCTTGGGCCACAATTTTGCCAATAATTTGTTGCTCCTAATCTAAATATCTATATAATTGCTTTGAAGTTACTAGTGTTATTGAAATACCCATTGGTTTAATGATCGAATGCTGCAGTTTCATAAAACAATGTTAATTAGAAATTAACACATGTAGGATTCTGCAAATCCAGACCATTATACTGTAGACTGAGAGCCCTACTGTATAGGACTAGATGTCGGAAAACAAGCAAGAAAACATACTTCATGTACACGACTGTTAGATTTCTTTATTTTTGTAATTGTTTATTTAATAGTAATGCCTGCCTGCACTTTCATCTGTGACTGGATTATATTATTGCCCATCTGACAACTTCATATCCAAGGTGACGTATTGGCTTAAAAACACCCGGCAAGCTCATGTGAGATTGCCATCTCATTAATACCCCTGGTTTCAGAAAGAACAAGCTTTTATTGTTGCTCCATTTCAAGCCTCCAGCAAAAAATCTTATTAACCCATTATGGACAAAGGCAACCTATAGAAAACCCATAGAAAGGCCTTGGAATCACAATTCATTTCAACGGTCATGTGTCTTGAAAAACAGTCATATGATCAAATACAACGCTGCTGTCACATGCGTCTGTTAAGGGAGATGTAATGTACAGGTCACATCTGTCTGTTATGGGAGATGTAATGTGCAGGTCACATCTGTCTGTTATGGGAAATGTAACACGCAGGTTGCATCTATCTGTTAAGGGAGATCGAAAGCACAGGTCACATCCGTCTGTTAAGGGTGATGTATTGTGCAGGTCACATCCGTCTGTTAAGGGAGATGTAACGTGCAGGTCACATCCGTCTGTTAAGGGAGATGTAACACGCAGGTCGCTCTGGATAAGAGCGTCTGCTAAATGCCTTGTAATGTAAGGTAATGTAATGCATCCGCCCGTAAGGGGTTAATGAGATGAGATCCCTTATCTTTTCCTTCATAATGTAGCTGGGCATCATTCCAGGCAGGTTACTATGTTTCAAGTGGGATCATTGGTCTTTGCTTGTCAATACTGAGAACCATGTATACATTGTGTTCCTAGATAGTTTAGCTCTCTGGTTAGATATGCAAGTCTTTCTACTTGCATATCTCCTCTCAACTACTTTGCAGAGGTTTTGGAGACAAGGAGTGCTTTGATTTACTGTGTCATAAACCTAGCCTTGTGCAGTAGCCATGTCCAGTTTAATGATAATTGTGCTCTAATCAGAGGTCATGTATGCACGATGGCCAAGCAACATGTCCAGCTGACTAGAAGATACCAGCCTCAGCCTTAGGTTGTAATGGCAACACCATCTCCAGGAAATATGGTCTTGGATATTTGAGTCATTGCCGAGATAGCACTACTTCTCTGAAGTAACATCACATGGTTTTGTATCACTAATTCCTTACAATGTTGCTGTACTGTGTAGCACACAACATCCAACTGTTTTCCTTATTTTCCTTATACTCCGGGGAAAAAAACAAAAAACAGAAATGTGTGAAGCCCAGAGCTATTCAAATCATGCTCCTAAATGCCAAATTGCATGGTGAAAGTAACAATGACATCTTTTTATTGATTGTTATAAAATCAAAAGAAGTATGGGCAACTTTATTTGATAAGGGAATTACAATCCCAAATCATCAAAAGGTATTATGCCGATTCTGATTGTTGTAATGCCTAACCTTTATTGCAGGGATCAGCAACTTATGGTTCTCCTCCCTCCCTTTACCTGGGAGTGATGTGTGAAATCTGACCAGTCAGTAGCACTAATTACCCAGGAGAAAAGAACCAGGGCTGTATTGCAAGGAATTAGTGATGCAGTACCGTGTGATTCTACTTCAGATAAATAAAATCTCCGCAATGACTGAAATATCCAAGACCAAATTTTTTGGGGACTGTTGACATTATAATCTAACTTTGCTGAAAAGGTAAACTATTTCATTTTAGGATGAACATAATGTCTATGTAAAAGATAGAACTGGTGCAGACCTAAAAATGATACATGAACCATTTCTCTAAGACCAACAGTTATGGAGATGGGACAAGCCAAAGCCATGGCATCTTGCAAATGAGTGCAAACTTTGTTAGCCCTTATCTCCCAGTTTTATGAAGCAAGTGTAATTTCCAGGGGTTTCTTATAAGGCCAAATCATCATGCCAGATATCATTGAAATCTGTGACAATGCAGTCCAAAAGTGTGTTAAATTGACATGGAATTACCCAACAATTGTCCTTATGATAAGAATAGCTTTATTATAAGGCACATTTCACATTAATTCAAACAGTTCTCACTCAAGGTACTTAATATCAGATAACCAATGCCAAATAAAACAACTGCAAGGACAAAACAATATACTCTTATCACAGCCTTTCAGGTTCTTCAGTGCATGAACCCATTTCCACACACAGTAATGCTGTCACCACCCAGAACAGGTGCAGAGCAGTGGGCTCTGGATATTCCCTGGTTCAGGCTTGTGTTGTCTTATTTATCCATGATGTTACGTCTGCTCCTTTTAGCCTCTTTGTGCTGATGACAGGGAAATAAAGGAATTGAATATTACTCATCATAGCTGCACCGTCACACTGGTGTTTGATTTGTGAATTACCTGGGGTAAACCTTGGCTAATTTATATGTTAATCTAGAAAGCCTCCTGAGAGGAGAGCCCACCAAATTTTATTCCGCAGACACACACCACTTTATTTTCTGGTAAATGAATGGCCACACATGAAATATCTGTTCTGTTTCAGCTTGCTGAAGTACCTGCTGTTTGTTATTGCAGCTGTGACCGACCAATGATTAGGTCAAACACTAGCAATGTATAGGTGGCATATAGTAATACATCTACCCTGATGGCAGGTGTATCTGTCTACTGTATTAAATTATAATATTTCCCCGGGCTAAAAGCCAACTACTTTGATATTTTCTGCGTTTCATTTTGTTTTATGAGGTGTTAGCCGGCCATGTTCTCCTTCCCTGGTGTTAGGAGGTGCAATAGAGTGGTGATGTTTCCCGCAGTGCCGAGCACTGATGGTGTACCAGTAGCACATATTGGCTTTTACCATCAGGGGATAATGTGGATCGCCACCAAATGACAGGATCCTGTTCTTCACCAGTTGGGATAAGATTGTGCATCAGGTAGTTGGCACTGTTAATAAACGAAATATCCAATATGCAAATAAATAACACCAACCCTAGATTTAAAGAAATTAAACACAGAAATCCATACTGTTTTGCAATTGGTTTGCCAGTCCGTACTCACCGTTCCAACGCCAGTCTTTTCTCCTGGGTGATTAGTGCAACTGATTGGCCAGTCTTCACACCTGACTCCCAGGTAAAGGGAGGGTGGAAAGCCAGGAATTAGTGATGCAAAACAAGTGATGCTACTTAAGATGAGTCATGATACCTCTCAACAATGACTAGTTTATCTGACAATTAATTTTCCAGGTATGGTGTTGACATTATAACCTAACTTTGGTGAAAATACAATCCATTTTAAAATGTAGGTTTTTTTTGCTAGTCCCATTTCAAGATTATAATCACTCATGACTCTCTTACCTTTCATATTGGGTTGAACATAATATACATATATGTAAAGAATAGGGTCTTTAAAGTGATATAAGAACCTAGACCTAGTAATGAAGAAGGGGCAAGTTCTGGTGTCCTGCGAATTAGTGAAAATTCTGTTGGCTTGTATCTCACAGATTAATAATTTTGGTTCCAGAGCTTTCTTATAAGGCCAAATCAGCATGCCAAATGTGATTTAGTCCAAACTGTGTTGAGTTGAGACAGGAAATGTTTCCACATTATAGGTTAAGTGTTTAAAGTAATCTACAAAATATACATTTGTTAGGAATGTATTGTGTATGAATGAAATGCAAAACTGCATATTATACAAACAGACAAAAAAAGTAAATGTAACCTGTCAGAACTAATCTTGCATACGAATTCACACATTGCTCAAAGTGGATGCAGTTGAGAGCTGATTCAATGAATTCATTTCCAGGGATATGTTTGTGCCCATATTTATATTACTTTATTGATGGTTTGGAACCATTTTTATATAGCCTAGTGTTTTTATTTGGGGGCGAGGGACCTCGAAGGGACTTGGAAAAGTCATATTGCTATCATAAGGTAACTTGGCATATGGTTTAGCTATGCCAAGTAAAATATTACCTTATTTGGACCCAATAGGTTCAGTTACAGTGCAGTCGAGTATACATCCTGTGCAGGCCTGCAAAATGTGAAATGGGTGGGATGCTTTTAGTTGGCTGCTAGGATAGCAATATTGTGATTTTTCAGGATCAAAATATTAATGGAAAATATCTAAATATATAGAGAATATAGTCAATTTTATGACAAACCATGGCATGTATTCATTGGTATACTGGAAATACATTGTTGGGTAACAATTCACTTTTCTACTTCTTGCACTTTTTCTTTTCAGTTCCAGAAATGTAAAATGTGATATAACATTTGATAATCCATTTGGGAATCCTGACTTTAACTGACAAATTAACTGGAGACATTTTTGTATTTTACGCACTTGACACAACATAAGGTTCATATTGAAAAATATCAATATATGGAAATATTCCTGGACCCTACTGGCAGCCTAATCCTCTCAGAACTGTGCATTAGAATCTCCTCTGCAGCCACTTCACATATTTTGTTATGTTTGGAGGTTATGGTGGGGGGCAATGCAGCCTTTTCACCTTCTGGGCCATTCACAAAAAGCATTTTGATAGTAAGGGTTAAGAACCAGAAATCATTTAGGCCAGCGATGAAAGTAATCTTAAACTATATTTGAAAATGACTACAAAGTGAAATATATTTCTGAAAATAAGCTCCAAAAGAAAATAAATATTAAAAATGACAGATTAATCTCTCACTTCAAGGTTTTGAATTTAATTTATGAAAAATACATTCCTCTGGACTTGTGGTTTCCCTTATGGCATAAAAGAGAGTGAAAGACCGAAATGTTTCAGTGGCCTGACATGTTTCTCACACACACACTAATGAGGGCAGCTCAGTGGAGCGAATTCACCAACCACTAAAATAATATCTGCATATCAGAAAAGTTTTCCCATCGCTTTGTGTCCCAGTAGAAGAGCAGGTGATATGGAGAGAATTATGTACCAGTCTGACATACTGGAAGGAAAACTGATCTGAGAATTTGTGGGAAGGATTCATATTTCCAATTACTGGAAGCTTGCATAGTGCGTGACACTAGTATGCTGACAGGAATTGGGTGGTAGCAACGGCATTTGAGATTTAGTTTGGCACTGGGATTTTTTTCCCCCTGCAAATTTTCTAGCATAAATTGTGCTAATTCAAAGTATTTTCATACATTTCATACATAACATTTTAATAATGTATTTTTAGAGCACTTCATTGCATAGAACTACAGTAGCTGTATCAAAGTGCTTTCCAGTGTGCAGAAACTGATCTAGCTGCCGGTTGATTTTCTGCGATATGTCTACAACTATTTATTGTGAAAGCAGGATAATTAACTCCATGTGTTGCATGGTACGGTCATGTTTATGCTGTGACATAAACATGACAGTAAAACACGGTGGTTAGCAACCTGCTTTCATACCGAAGCACGCAGAGTGCATCTGTAATCTTTAAAAGCTATTGCTTTTGACTCTCCAAATGTCCATATCTGTTTAATCTCCCCCGATTTCTATGGTGAATGCCCTTTTTCATTTATTTTTTATTTTTATTTTTATCCCTGAGATTTCAGAGGCACTCTCATTGGTCATTTCTGTCGATTCAAGGTGCACCATAAAATGATACAAAGAGCTGATCTCTGCTGTTCTTCATGGAGAAAAAATGGAGAGATTCGCCCGGCTTTCACCAAGAATAGAGGTCATGATGGAGCCAGCCTTCCGAGTCAGACGCGCTTGCACATGTGGCAGTTTTCATCGCGACCTTGACTGCCCGTTGGCCTCTTTTCCCCCGGAGTTAAATACAGACTCACCGCCTGCGAGAAGCAGATGGGTTTGTGTCCTCAGAACCCGGCCCAACAGACGTCAAACTCGGTGTTCTGGGGAAAAGGGTCTCTTTAATGCGGCGGTGAGCCGTTTTCTCGTCATTAACGGGCTGTGCCGCCTGACGCTCTTGTTATTCAAGTTTCCACAGATTGCCATTCCCTACCCTTTGCCCCCCAAAGACAATGTACAGAATCATATCCCCGCTGTACAGTGCCTGAGCCCTGGACTTTATTCTCTGAGGTCACGTAACGGCGTCTGCCAAAGAACAACACTCATTCTCCGTTTGCTTTGACACTGTTAACAACCTTATTCTGCAGCCAGCAGTCCACGTTAGAGTAACTCGGTGCTGAGAGAGAGGCGCAGGTTCTGCAGTGTGCTTGTTAGTGCAGACGTCGTCATCCTCTCTGTAATGATCAGGAGAGAAATGTTGGCTGAAGCAGGGGAAAATCTGGGATTGCTGAAGAACAGCGAGCGGTAGCCTGAGATTGTTTTCCTAGGAATGCAGCCTGTAAGCTTTCAGAACCAGTCAGGCCCAAAGAAGTGGCATGCCTGGATCTCTTGGCAGGATTTTCTCTGCTGGGTGGAAAAAAATAACAATGACAACACCAACAACACTTTAATTTGGAAGAAGCTCTTATTCATATAATCTTAAAAGGCTCATACGGGCCAATTCATTTCCTAATGCACACTGGTCACAAGCAGCAAGGATTTACAGTAGCACTGAATATAGCCAGGATTATTAAAATGGGCATCACTGCTGTGACATAAACATGACAGTAAAACACAGTGCTTAGCAACCTGCTTTCATACCGAAGCACGCAGAGTGCATCTGTGATCTTTAAAAGCTACATTGCCTTAAATCATTGCGTTTATGGCGCCAAATAATTACCCAGAAGAGCAGTGAATCATAACACCATGCTCATATTGATTAATGATGTGGAAGAGCTGTACTACACTGTATGAGAATTCATGTAGGAATCTGGTCATATGTACCGCTGTAGGTGTATTGAATACTGTGTATGGGAACTAAAGTGAAGAATGGACAGATTAGATCTGTTTTCATAGGTTTTAGTGGAGAGTTTGCGATGGTACTTTGTATAACTGTCAGAACTTCATCTGGTGACTAGTTAGGGGGGAAAGGATGATATTAAACTGCATTACTCTTTAGGTGGCCGAGCACTTACTGTTTGTTACGAAATGTAATTCTCTTAGGTTCAATCCTAACATTTTGATTGACTGTTAAACAGGATCAAAATGGTACAGTTTTGGTATTTGATTGGTTTGATAGTTCTCAAATTAAGTGTTAAATTGTTAAAGGGTGACATTATTTCAGTCAATTTCCTCATTTTCTTTTCATGATTAAAAAAAAAATCAAAAATAATTTTAGTAGAAATGGACATAACTTGTGACATGTTGGTAAGAAATATACATCCCCTCTTTTTGTTGTCATTTGTCCTTTTTTAAATACATTGTGCTCTTGCTCTTTGAAACAGCTGCAGGATTTGAAGGTTAGCTTGGTTGCTACAGAGGGAACACAAGGTTTTGGAACACAATGTATAAGTAATCAATTTTTGGCAGCCACTGTTTATCTATTGAACAAGAGCCATTATATTTTAATTTATATTCTTTCTGTTCTATTCTGTTTCAGGAAAGAATCTCTACACCAATGAATACGTAGCCATCAAATTGGTAAGTAATGCATTGGCTGTGTTTCTTCATTTGAACAGTATCACTGTGACTAGACCTCACCCGAAATGGTGCTTAGCTTTGCTTAAAAAAAGTTGGTTTATGTCTGGAAGAGATATTGGTTGTATGAGTGATACACCATTGACCCAACATGGAAGTGCTTACCTGCTGAGCTATAATGATATGTGGTGTTATATCAGCCCTTAGAGGGGAGCTCTAATGGATATCTTCAATAATATATGTTCAGGAAAGCTTTTCTGTTTTTGAATTCATCTTTGATCCAGAAATGAACAGCGTTCAGAAATGAATAAGACCGATCAGCATTGGTAATGCATTATTGAGTGAAGATTCTTAATGGAGATTTGGTCAGTGGCTATTTTTGAATGGAACTGCTCGGTTCTGTCTGTTTGGCACAGCAAATGGTTGCCGTCACGTTGTGTTCTGAAATGTATGACCATACACTTTCTTTTTCAAGAAGGCAAGTCAGGATTAAAATGTTTTGTAAAGAACATTTTTTTTACTGGAAATGGCTGATGCATGTGAGAAGCACTTTGGAAAAATGTGTTGATGCTAAGTGGCATTTCCTGGTGTACCATGATTTATCGTAAACACAAGAAACTTGGATATAAATTTGCTAACTTTATATCAGTCCTCTTCCGGTAGGGTGGGAGAAGCAGTTATTTCCTTAATTGCCGCTGTGTAATTTTGAATTCAGTCTTGTAGCATTGGTTTTCAGTTGTGAGCAGTAAATCCTCATCTGGTAGGCAGTATGAGCCCGCAGGACTGATGCAGGTCTGCACCGAGATGGCAGATTGAGAAGGTTTAGCATCTTAAAAGGAAGTGCTGCAACCTCTGGTTATAACCTCCCAAGAGTGAGAACAGAGCACACACGAGTCAGCTCTGTAATATATGGTGGAGTCTCTGTTGTGTCTGCACACCGTTGTGTGTGTGTGTTGAGGTGTGTGTGTCCGTGTGTGTGACTCTGTGTTTGCTAGTACCTGGTCATCCGGTCAGGAAATAAGTTGGGCCTTTCATTCACACGTCAGGCAAAAATGTGTGGCATGGTCTGTTGCTAGGCATGAGGTGGCTCTCCATGGAGATAAACAGAGGCCGGTGGAAATGCCAGCTGAGGTGTGTCTGGTAATGCAGCGCCTCTGGAAATGAGTCATGGCATTCTGAACGTCCTCCAGGTCGCTGTGAAATGGCACTCAGCCTGCTCAGGCCCCAAGCCCAAAAGAAAGCCACCCTTTTAACACCCCCCACAGTTTTTTTACTGCATAATTAAAAATGCCCACTGTGTATAGAGGGCCATCTCACTGCTGAGATGTCCACCATCAAGCACGAAATGCACAAAAAAGCTGATCACTGCTTCCCTTCCCTGAGGAGCCCTCTGGAGGACTGCACGTTTCTGTAGCTGGCACAGGCAGCCCAAAGCTGGAGGCCAGGAGAGTGGCTTTAGCGCACTGGCCAAGCGGCCCTGGGCGACGCTGGTGCTACAGGATAGCTTTAGCGAGCGTCGCTCAACGTCAACATCGACACGTTCAGGATTACATTCTAGACCAATAGGGTGCATTAATTTAGCTACATATTCCTCTGGAAAGCTCCCAAATGCGCACATTTAAACATGAATGCCACATAAGCTTTGGCCCAGTACCAAGCTCACTCACTTCATCAGATGAAATTGCGCTCAGCTGCTGTTTTGGTGAACACTGAATCATTTGAAAAAGCACTCCGATGTATAAGCCCTTCAGCTTGTGTTGCACGAATCATGGTAAATAAGGGCTTTTTATAACTGAAGCACTCCTTTCTCTTTGTCCTCCCCACCAGGAACCAATCAAGTCAAGGGCACCACAGCTACATTTGGAGTACCGATTTTACAAAACACTGGGAAGTACAGGTGAGAGGTTCACCGCCAGCCGTCTTTCCCTTTTCACTCTCAGTTCTGTAGTCATTGCAGAGCACATGCTTGAGTTCCCCAGTGTTTGAACACATCCCGTTCTGTTCTTTTTTTTCTGTGACCCCTAAAAAATGTGTTGATACTAATTATGCTGATGGATTCCGAAAACGGTTTTAATCAGAAGGCATCACTGTGTGTCCGTATGCATGCGGTTTTTCCCATTTTCTTTTGCGGGAAGTTTGTGCAAAAACATTTTGGTTGTAAGCAAAATTTGGTCTTTGAGCACAGATGCTTTATTTTCAACAAATGTGTCGTTGATCGCAAACAAGCTCTCAATCCACAGGGGAGCAGTCGCTGTGCCATCGGAATTTCTGTGCTGGAGCTCGAGTTTCTCTGCCGCCTTAATGACTTGCAAAGTGTAAATTTGCTAAATAGACACTCTTAAAGGTTTTTGTTCTGTGCAACTGGCGGGATTACCATGATACAACAATGCGATTTGAAACATCTCTGAGGTCACCTTCTTAGACCCAGTCAGAATTTAGTACTAAATGAGGATAACTGATGCTTTTTGTGGGTATTATGGTAGGGCACTGAATTTATAGGTATTATGGAAGATTAACAAAAAGACCTGTATTATTCTCATGACTAATTACATCTTAAACTCTAAATTAATTACTCTGAGAGATGCAATCCCCTGGGAGAGGGCTGATTTTTGCTAGATTAATGTGGCGGTTCTCCACAAACCGCATTAAGGGGAAATGCGTCTGCATCCTTCTCTGTGTGCCAGTGTTGCAGAAGAGTGTCAGAACTGATGCAGGTTGGTCACAGTGTTGTGAATGAAGTGTGTTGAATGCACAGTGCACCTGTTTTTCCAGTAGGGCCTTGCAGAACCTTTCTTCTCCCCTGGGCGTCGAGGGCTGCAGTCAGATCGGCGAGTTTCGGAGGGGATTACTGAAACCCAGAGTCTTAGCTGCTCCCCTTTTCCCCCCATTCCGAAGTTGCCGGGCAGGTTTCCTCTGTCTGTTTATATATTGTGTGATTTGGAACCACTGGAAACATCCCGCAGTGCTGTGGTGTCGCGCATTTGAAGTCCGCAGAATGTAGAATCCATCACTACCACACAGCCCTGCAGTGGAGGAGATCTGGTGCTTGTTTTGCATTGGGAGTTGGCAGGAAGCCCCTTGTGTGAACGCTGTGCAGTTCAATGATTGAGTGGTAAGTCTTATATTGTGCAGGGGAGGGTTGCTTGTAGGCCTTTTTGGCTTTACTTGCTGTGCCATTGAGTATAATGGGCAGTAGACTGACAGCGGAAAAGTGGATATTTGGCCTATTTGTCTGGCTATTACCGCTCAGACTCTCTTGGGGGAGAAAGGCAACGATTTCCCCCTTTAAAATGTCACTTACCACAGAGCATTGCCAAATGGTCTTTTACTTGTTACTACTCCAAGAAGTATTTACAGCGGTTATTTAGCTTATAGAAAATAGCCTGATATAGTCTTTCTTTGTATATAATGGAGGAGTTTCCAGTGAATCAGCAGTTGAGGTTGGTTGGTTTTGTTGGATGAAATTGGTCTGTGATTGCCATGCTTTTTTCTTTTTTCTTTTTTCTTTTTTTCCTCCAGCCAATTTTTTTTTTAAACTTACACCCCACCCTGTTGGGATTTAACTTGGAATTTGGGTCCTGTAATGTGGAGAAGCCTATCTTGACATTCTGAATGTTTCAAATGAACTTCACCATTGAGTGACCACCGCATTGTATTTAGATTGTGTATGTGATGCAGCACATGTTCAGTCACAGGCTGGAGAATGTAACGGGAATTTACAGTGGTAGCAGAGCTGCCATTTAAGTTATTACCTCGGTGCATTGGAGGCCATAGCTGTTTTTAGAGCTGTAAATTATGTGGTTGGGCAGCCCATAGTAATTTATTTTTGTTTATCACCTGGAATGGAAAATGTCTGTGGGTGTTCCTGCAATTAGGAATATGAAGAGCTATTCCATCTGTTTGATGGTGCTCTGGACTGTTGCTGAGATTTGTTTGCAAATGAAACGAGCTGATATGTCTGTCTAGATGTGACATCCCTTAGCCATATTACTGTACCATATACTGTACTATGGGTTATTCACAAGTTGCTTGTGAAGGAAACTGTCTCAGTTGTGAAAGAAAATTACCATGGGACCTTGCTCAACTTTAACAGTTTTTGAGGAGACCTGGGATGAGAGAAGAGCTGCCTTTTTAAATGTTTAAAGCATTCCTTTGGGTAATTAAATGGTTCAACAACATATGGCTGACATGGGTTGATCTATGGAGCTGTGAGAATGGTGGCGGGTGAGCGAGCTTGAAGGTTCCTCTGGGTTCTCGTGCGTACTGTACGTGTCAAGTCATGAGCACCCAAGCCCAGGTGCAGAAATGAGTTTCCTTCCTGGAACATTGATAAGATGTTTGATTGATCTCCTTGGGAAATTGCAGGTTTGATTGTGTCTCTCCCCTGTCAGAAGATATGAGACGAGAGAGATGGAGAGAGAGACGGATTAAGTTCTGTGAGACAGTACAAATGGAGAGGCAGACCAATGAGGTTCTGTTTTTGTCCCAATTTGCTTCCCCTTTAAGCCGCTGCGGCTGTCTGGTTTGATTTCTGTGCATGCAGAGCCGTACAGGAAGTGCCGTTTTGCACGTCGCAGAGTAGCAGGTACCCGTGCAGCAGGGCTTTCTGTGTCACTAATGCGGCCGCATGTCCGTACTCCTCCTGGTTACTGTCCAGTCAATGACCAGACGGCTCCACTGACCCCTACAGCCACCTTGTAGAAAGTCCTCACTGTTTTACCGGTGGAAAAAATGGAAAACCAGGTGATGAGTTGTCTTTATTACTTCATAAACAATCATGTTTATTTGTTTTTCTGTCTCCTTTCCTGGGTACTTGCCAAGCAGAGGGCTTAATGCAAAAGGAATTAGACAGGGCTCCTTTGAGGCCACCTGTAGGTTTGTTTTTGCTCCACTTACTCCCAGACGACTTTGCCTACATAATCACTGAGTTAATCCGTTCGGTTTTACCTTTTTTAATTGCATATTTTTTGTGTATAAGATTTAGTAAATAAATCTGACGCATGAAAAACCACAGCTGCAGATTGTGCATTGTACTCAAGAAATATTTCGCCGCAGTGTATTTTAGGAATTGGGTTTGACACCGTTGGGCTAGGGGTAGACTCCCTAAGGGGCGATACATTTATCAAAGGACAAGTGAGTTGGAAAGGCATTTTAGTTTTTACAGTGGCAGCAAGACGAACATCTTTTTTTTTTTTTATGTAAGGGACTTCAGTTTTATGCAATGTCTGTTTCAAAACCACGGTGAAGCAACATTCTTACCGCAAAAAACAGTTGGCCTTAATTCCAAAACGTGTAGGAACAGACGAGTTGCCCTTTCGTGAGATTGACTTCGCTGCTCCACCGCAAAGCGGATGAACAGGTGAGGGCTTTTTGAAAATAATAGGTAATCCATTTTTAGTGAACTTGCAGTACTTCCCTTTTCACACTGATATAGACTCCTGCCTTTGTCAGCACAGGCCTGCCTGGCAACATGTCCCTGCCCTGCTGCAGAGCTGTTGATTCAGATACAGGGCCAGGTAATATACAGAGGTGATAAAAGAGATGATATGCGCTTGTTCTCAAACATGAATGAGGTGCGCATGGTTCAGCACAAACCAGAAGATCAGTTTAGGGATCCATAGCGGAGCAACTAAACGAACCACTCTTCACTTGTTTTCACATGCAGCAGTAATGTGTTCTAAGCCCATGTCCCAATGATATTGACGTGATAAAGCACGCGTCAGTTTTGAGCGAGGGATCGAGCCGTCTGAAGCCCGTTTAACGGGCCTTCGGCCATTCTGCGGCACCTTCACCCACAGAGAGAAATAAGACATCGAAAGCTGCCCTGATTTAATTTGTCTGGGAGAATGGTGTCAGTTTTTTATGCTTTCTCTCCGCCCAGAAAGAAACCCGCTGCTCGGTACCACACTTGCAATTCCCTGATGTGCTTTCAGCACACGTCTGCCACAAGTTCTCTCTCAGCCCATTCACTTAAGCCTTCCTGTGTGTGCTTTCAGATGTGCCGCTTTAAAGCAGGAGACTCCTCGCGCACTTCCACCCTGGCCCGGGGAAGGCACAATGCGCAGATTGTAACGGCGCATACGCTTGTAATCCACGAGCCCTGTGTATTTGTAAATGCCTGATCTAAAAGGGATCGGAATGAGGCGACATTGAGATGGAAAACGTGTCTGCCATGCAGAATGACCTCTGCGGACTTGATCGACAGTCGTTGCCCCTTGACATCAGAATCTTTTGGTGTTGCTGCTGCTTCTTGTCAGAATGTTCTCTGTCACGGGTGCGCACACTGCACAGGTAAGTTTGTGACTGGGACACGGATCTGGTGGAGTGATTAGTCAGCATTGGATTGATCCCCGTCCATCTCATTTTTTCAGGCCAGTGATCGATATCTTAAGCAGGGGGAACGTTTATGGTGCAGTTGTTGTGTTTGGTTGGTATGCAACCATTTATCTATGCAAGCATATTAAGCCTTAATTACTCCCTCTGCTTTATCAGGAGCTGTTTGATCAGACCATATTGGTTTGATCCGCCTATTTATAATAGTCTGATTTGTCGGGTGGGAATCTTTAAATCCCTCTTGGCTCTCAGCCCCAGAACCAACAGTGAAAACCACTGCTGTGCATTTGTGCTTCACCAGGAAACTGGGGTTAAATGGGGATGCTTTTTAGTTCAATGCCCAGCAAAGATCTATATGAAATGTTGTCTCTAGGATTCTAGGTCCTTCCCTTTAGTAGAAACCAGCCACCCACCACATCATCACTGCATTTGTCACCTTGGTTGGAATATTTGTCGTTAATTATGCTCACCAGGGCTGACAAGGCACACAGAGTACAGAGGAGGGGTGGGGAGGCCCATTCAGGCAACTTCTCGTCTTCCAGTTGAGCGGAAACTGATCAATTATTTAAATAACTGCTTTGCCTCTGCAAGCGGTAACCTGCCTCCTGCAGCAGATGAGGTGAGGTATCGCCATTCTGAGCCAGCTGGGCTCCTCGCTTGGGAACCCTGATCCCCCAGGAGAAAGCAGGTTCGAGAGGTTCATGCTTCAAGCACCATCCCTGGGCATGTGCTCTAGGCCCATAGGGCGTCCTCTCTGACATTGAACTCTGAACTGCTTGGGGATTGACCAGATAAAGTTTTCCAAGTTGCAATATGCAGGGATTTTCTCATCTCCACTGAACAAAGAAAGTGGAACATAATTCTCCTCTATGTTGCTGCAGCCTCATCTGCCTTCCAGCCAAACAGAAATGGCCTGCTGACAAGTAGTTTATGCAGAATAATTTATACATCACTATTGAACATAATGAACACTGATGATGTTTTAGAACATGTGCTTATGGGGGTTGAAACTGCGTTTCAACCATTTAAAATGTATTTTTGTACTGCTTGAAGGTTTGATAGTAAATGTAAATGGATCCCATAAAATATTGCAAATATGATGTGAGTTTGTGGCTATAGACTTGAATTCATTAAAAAGTGGCGTATTTACCAGTGTTGCTCTTGTGGAAAAGGCACTTGTCAGTCATGCTTTTCTCTCTATGTGTGTGCACAAAGAATATAGTTGTAACAGGCATGCAGTTTCTATAGGGGCTCAATAAATTGAGTTCATGGTTTGTATTTGTCAGTAAGTGTACATCCCCTTTGCTGAACATGTTTGCGTCTGATCTACAGGCCAGTATTACCCCCTGTTCACTTGTATTTGCATGTCTTCAGCATTTCAAGGCCTGCAGTCAAGCGAAGGCCTAAATGAATGAAACCAGCTGTTTATCACTTCAACTCTCTTTTCTTTTCTTAATTACATTCTGTCAAACATGATTCACATTTGTTTTCAAAATAGTAGACCGAGTACTAGCATTACCAAGATGGCATTCAGTCCCTACTTGGATGCAGGCGATTTTAGCTGTTCTTGATAATCTACACATAGCATTGTGCCCTGTTATAAGTATTAAAACTGCCCTTATGAACATTTAATGGATAATTATTTCGCCTTCTCTCATGTAGACCCAGTCATGGTGCCTTTGTGTTCCTGTGGTGGCCTGTAGGTGCCAGATACCCTTGTGAGATGGGTGGGCCTGGTGCTCTTACGGCCGCAACATGCTGGCATCGTAGTGACCCGACCATAAATGCCACGCCTAACACAGGCCCCCTTTCAAAGGGCTTTGAAGTGTGTGCTCTTGTGTGAGCTTGTCTTTCCGAGTGAAACGTTCTGTACTGCTGTTTCTCTCCTTCACAGTGTAGCGATGTGCTACGCTCCTTCACAGTGTAGCGATGTGCTACTCTCCTTCACAGTGTAGCCATGTGCTACGCTCCTTCACAGTGTAGCCATGTGCTACGCTCCTTCACAGTGTAGCCATGTGCTATGCTCCTTCACAGTGTAGCCATGTGCTACGCTACGTCTCTGAGTTGGGTCTGCGCTGCTGTACCTGCCTTTCGCATTGTTTGTGCTGCTGTTTCCGTTTCTCATCGCCGAGCACGGACACAATTTCACTATCTGTTCCTCATACCGTCAGGGTGGCTGCAGTGCCTGCCCCTCCCAGCTCAGAGGCTGTCGGTGTTCACAATGAGAGAGACTGGGCTCCTATCCCTGCGAGTGAGTCTTTCTGGTGTGTGTCTGTGTGTCTGTCTGTGTGTCTGTCTGTGTGTCTGTCTGTGTGTCTGTCTGTGTGTCTGTCTGTGTCTGTGTGTGTCTGTGTGTGTCTGTGTGTGTCTGTGTGTGTCTGTGTGTGTCTGTGTGTGTCTGTGTGTGTGTGTGTGTGTGTGTGTGTGTGTGTGTGTGTGTGTGTGTGTGTGTGTGTGTGTGTGTGTGTGTTGTACGCGTGCCACTCGGTTGGGCAGCTCTGAAAGACCCGTCAGCTTGATGAATCTGAACGGTGGCGTCTGAGTGTGCGCTGATGAAGCTGCCTGCCAGGCGCCCCACTGTAATGCTACACCTGTGTTCCAGTGAGAGCCGGGGCGGCGCTTCACCCAGCTCAACGCCTCGACTCCCCGCATCAGCGGGTGACTCAGCAAGAATCTGAGAATAGAGGTCTACACCTGCACTCGCGTGCAGTCCTGCCTGTCAAGAAGTGAGAAATTGGGAGCAAGTCTGTATTTTGGGGAAGTGTTCAGATTTTGCTTTTTGCAGTCCATGAGTTGCCGTGGCCTATATGTGTTATCAGGCCCACAAACAAAGCCCTGCTTTGGGCGTTGGTGTGACACAGTGATTTGGAAAGTCGACTGTTTCTGGGGGGCCACTTGTGTTGAGTCTAAATTACTTGCAACACAGCGGTTGAACCTTGAGCAAGGTGCTCACATCCTTTTGGTAAATGTCTTATGTGTAAGTGGATAGCCTAGAAAAAGTACACCCTGTACATGGTAATATAATACTGAGTATGTAGCTTTTTAAATTTAAATTTAAAAAGCCTGACAATTATAGCCTTCATTGAATGCATTATATTGATCTTCATTTAGCTTTTATACTACTGTAAAAGTAAATTAGCAGAGCCCTGTTGTCACTAACCGTTTCTGAGCAGCATGGTGGGCAGATCCTTTCCGTTCACTGATGTGACATGGCAGAGCAGCACTGATATGGCTGCAACAATGAGAAATTTACTGCATATACAATTCATCTTGTACAATATCTCACTGCATGATTACAGGACTGTTACATAAAGTGTAATTTCTGAGTCATCTCGCAGCATTGATTCCGGAGGTCTTTGAAAGCATGGCTGTACCTCTAGCATTTTGTTTAGCATTTCTCTAGCGTGCTGTGTTATGTGCGTTATGTGCTGCCCGTGATTTTGGTTGGGGTGGTGTAAACCCCCCCCCCATCCCAAGCTGAGAGTCCTCCTGTGTCTGTGTGGTGTGTGGGTGTGTGGGTGTGTGGTGGTGTGTGGGTGTGTGGTGTGTGGTGTGTGTGGGTGTGTGTGTGGTGTGTGTGGGGTCCAGTAGGACGAGAGGATCTCCTGGGTCGAGCCAGTTGCAGGGGCATCAGGTGCAGAACAGGCCCTGTAATTTTTGCTCATGCCCATGACTCGCTCTCTTCCCTGCCCTCTCCAGCACGAGAGCCACCCCTCCCTTCCCTGCCCTCCCCGCTTCGTTGACACGACTCCTCATTCTGCATCACCCCCGACAGTCCCCTCAGAGGCTGGTGTAGGGGGGAACACCGGCACTTTGCATGGGAGCTAATACGGTTACTTCCACATATTGGTGTAGATGATTGTTTAGCAGACCGGCTTCATTAGATTCTCCTGTCCCACCCTCTGCTCTTTCTGTTTCTCTCTTCTGCACACAGTGACGGAGCAGGAGGTCTGATTGGCTCATGTACATTGAGGCGGGCCCTTTGAGGGTCTGCCCCTGATCACTCCACTTCTGTGCCTCCCCCTCCCCCCTATGGTTTATGGATGAGCCGTTCCGGGGAGGGGGGCTCCGTACGTCTGTGGGAGGGGGGGGTGTCCGTACGTCTGTGGGAGGGGGGGGGCTGTGTTCTGTCACTTTGTCCCTCCTCTTTATGGTTGCATGCCATGTTCTCCTGCTGCACATTTTCAGGGAGA
Source organism: Conger conger (assembly GCF_963514075.1). Classification (NCBI taxonomy): domain Eukaryota; kingdom Metazoa; phylum Chordata; class Actinopteri; order Anguilliformes; family Congridae; genus Conger; species Conger conger. The sequence continues at coordinate 21,963,605 of NC_083774.1, forward strand.
TTCCCTGATCAGAGCTGGCAGAAGCAAGGCCCAGTACTCTATTCTAGTGCAATGATTCTGTGTGGGTTGGACTGTATGGGCGATGGACCCACTGGGTGTTTTAATTTTATTGCAGTTGCGTGAATAATATCATGCTTTGAAGCTGGTTTGCATGGCGAGATACTGAATACATACATGTTTTTAGACCCTTCTGGCCTGAACACATGAACACATTCATTGTTTTATGTACAGAAACGCTACATCAACCGTGCTCTTATGTGCAGGACACAAAGCACTATCGATTGTGTGTTATTGATTGGATGTTGGTATGACATCGATCTGCTTCCATATGAATCATTCACGTCTTTGGCTTCTCTGCAGTCAGTCACTTTGATGGGTCATTCGTATCCATTTTAGACATGTAAAGAAAAGGCATTTACCTGGTTTACCTGTAACTTGCTTGGGTTCCTGAACTGAACGCGTCACCTGTGGTGAGGAGCACAAAGTGGGTCGGTAAACTGTCCAGCATGGCCCCTTTGGTGCATTTACAAAACGTTGTTCAGTGTACGCAACGCCTTTTCACAGTAGGTGTTGCAACTTCAGGGAATTTGTGGGGGCGCCGAGTAGATAAACGTGGGGGGCTCAATGGCCCCCTGGCACACCCTATTCCTGCACCCATGGCTGTAGCGTTTGGGCTTCCCACAGAAATGACCGGCTTTTCACTCGCATGTTAACTTCCGTACCCGCTGACCTCACGTGAACAGACAGAATACAGCTTCCCAGTTAAACCCTCGATATGGGTTGCTTTGTTTCTCCTCCTTGTCTTCTTTCAGCATAATTATTGTAAGTGTTCTGCTTAACGTGCAGCATTTACCATCTGTCTGGCAGGTTCCGTGTGTTGAAAAACTCTGATGGCAAAATGAGTCTTTGTGCTGCATTTGACTTTTCAGAAGGATTTGGAGGCTCTGTAGACATGCCCGGACATGACTTCTGAAAAAGAGCACAGCCCTGGAAGCCTGAGCGTGGAGTGTTACACTCGCAGAGATCGTTCAGCCAGCCCGTGAAATGTCAGATTTCCGCACCTTTTTTAACATTTCTGATGAAACCCTAATAGAACCGCAGCCTGTACACCGCGCTGCAGCTGAACGGTGTAGTTCAGACGCATTTGGGTGATTATTGGCAGATTAAACCAGATGGGAGGGTGGGCAGAGAAACCAGTCTCTGACATATTGCAGCAGTTTCCTTGATAGTAGCATTATTGAGGCATTCTGATGGCTGACTTAATGCACATTCCTATCCGATACGGGTAAATGGAATTTTTATTAATGCTGGAGCACAAGATATTTACCGACAAGTGCATTATTGATGAGTAATCAGATTACATAGTGCCTTTACAGAGCCAGGCGGTCTGAAGAGTGTTTGATAATTCCACCACTTTCCTTTGCTGGAAGAGCTCTCCTGTGAGAGAGGAATGTTGTTTAGGCATCTCTTGTATAGGAAATGGTGAGTGGGTGGGCGATCGGTCCTGATGAACATCACTGTGTTTATCGCAGTGTGTACCACGTTTTTGTTGCTGCTTGAGCAACTCATGACATTTTTGAGTGTAGCAGGCAGTTCTGACTGGCCAGACACAAGTGGACTCGCTTTTCGCCTCCTCCCTGATTCCATCGTGTGGGAATTTGCTACTACTATGCGTGAATAAACAGACTTATTTTTTATTTGTATTTTTTTACATTTGCTTAAAAACATAACTAAAATGACAGATGCGTATTCATTTCAGAACAAGGTGAGCAGGCTTTCTTTCTCGCCTCCTGGAACTGAGGTGCGGGCCTTTTTGTTTTCGGTGTTCTGATATGGAGGCTTCCGTAACCGTTACCAGCTGTAAGTGCAAATTGCTGTGGGCACAAAATTCCATTATCGCCTTCTGTGTGGGCAACTAGCGGCCCTCCCCTCCCCCGCCTCCCGTCCAGTCAGCCCGGCGGAGAGGCGGAGAGGCGGCAGGGCCAGCTGCCCGCAGGCTGGGCAGAGAGCGCTGATGTCATCGGGGCGTCCCAGAGGGCAGTGCGGTGCTTCGGCCGGCTTCGCCTCCTTCCGCAAAGGAGACCCGCTCGGACGCTTATTTTTAGTTCCGCTTTGAAGCTGGTCCCTGGCGCACTGCTGTCGCCTGATTGGGTGACTGGAGTGGCACGCTCCCACAGAGGTGTCTAATTGGCAGCTAATGCGGTGCGGAGGAGACCTCGGAGCAGCTGGCTAACAGCACGACACGGCGCAGACACGTCCACTCACTGCGCTCTGCACCAGCTCTTTACTCGGCTGATTTATCCCCTTCTCCGCGCCTCTCTTTCGTCTGTGTTGGCGGGTTTTAAGGGATTTGATTATTATTGCTTGTGTCTTTCTCGCTGTAGCCAGAATAGACCACCCCCGGCTTCCACCTGTATTTAACGCACAGAGCGGCTCCTGATTGGCCACTGCTGATCACATGGGAAGAGGTGCCTCAGGACGGTGGCTGAAACAGGCCAGCGGGTTCCTGCTGCTTTACATGTCTGCCCACAGGCCAGCGCCGGGGCAGGCCGCCAGAGCCTGGCGCCGCTCAACTCTGGATGTCAGGCAAGAAAAGCTGATCTCACAAATCTGATCATCATAAAAATAATGCTGATCGACATATCCGAAAGGTGAGCACGTGCTGTAGGTGTGCAGGAATGCCTTCACAGACACACGACTGCACCGTAATGACACCTAATCCACCAAAATAAGGGGCGTCCATTTTATATTGTTGGTTTTTTTGGGGTTCAGGGTTCATTTCACACCGCTGAATTACAGGTTTGCCATTGAACAGATGCTCCTCCTGATAGTTCAGCCGTTTGTAGGTCTGAACAATTAGTGCTAGGGAAGGATTTGAAAGTCTCTTGAAATGTTGGTGTGTTTTAAATACTGAGCTGAACCTTGAATCCACAGAATCAGTGAGTTATAGTTTCATCCTTCATATTCTTTCCATGCATGCAAATAATTTTCCTTCCATTCCAAATGCGTAGTCTTGCTAATCCGCTCTATTTCATAGTGTTGTAGGGTGTGGTTAGAGTCCCCTAAAAATCCTGTTAAATCTTGCTTTACTTGTAGGAGGAAGGTCTGTGAATGATCAAAGCGTTGCGTTGCCATGTGGATCGAACATTCTCTCGGTGCATCCTTTCCCCTGCCTGAAAACCTCAGTAATTGCTTAGTCAGCCTGCCGGGAAACATAATCCAGGGCTCTTGCTGGAAGGAGACCCAGGCCTTATCCTAAAATGTAACTTCACAACTTTTCCTGGCGAATCTTTCTGCATTGCTAATTTTTCATTGTTTTTGCACCCAGTCGAACGCTCTCTTTTGCCTCGTTCTCAAAAAAATAAAATACACTACCGTTCTTTCAAGTGCTTGGCCTAATTCACTGAGTCAGCCCTCTCCTCTGCTGGTGAGGAATGCACTTATGCAGGCCGTGTGTTTGATTTCTCCATTGTTGGGGCACGGTTTATTTTGTGTGCTTCTGCAGTCGTCCGTTTGGGGTTTAATGGGAGCTATCCCTGCCCTGCTGGACCCTGTGCATATTTGTCTGCGTGCAGGACTACTTGACGATTGAATGGACAGTAAAATATAAAGATTATATCAATGATCAAATATCACAGTGGTTATTGATAATGAAGGTAGTGAAAGAGTGACTACCCAACCAAGTCCGAGTCGATGTCAAACTGAAAGTGCTATGCTCTCCAGCTCGACCTGTCTGCCTGACAGTCGCATGCTGTTCAGCGGTAGTTCCCAGCCATGTTCCTGGAGAAAACCGTTCTGTATGTTTTCACTCATCTGTAACAGAGCACGCCTCATTCAACAGCTAGAGATCACGTTGAGTTACTAATTAGTAGAATCAGGTGTGCCAAATTAGGGTTGAAATGAAAACCTACAGGACTGTAGATCTCCAGGAAGAAGTCGTGCAGGTTTGGATGGGTCTGCTTTTCTCTCCTCAGGCCTCGGGTATGTCTCCTGTTACTGTTTGACATGGTTGCAAGGTTTGGGGACTATGAGGACTGACCACCCAGATGTTCACCGTTTTGCTTAACACTGGTCCGTTTGGTTGTCCTCCGGGTTGCTGCTTGGGTGAAGCTGGTGCACTATGGTGTGACGTGTCCATGACTGTGACCAAAGAAGTCAGCAGATGGTTCAGCATGCTGTCCTGTCAGTCTATACCCCTCTGCCATTCCCTGGTTAATGTTTAGCAGCCTTGCGCGGTGACCTCTGCCCCACTCCTGCAGTGCTTTCCCCTGCCCTCTTCCTGGCACAGGTGCCCGGTCTTCACTGGCAGGTACTTAAGCAGCTTCACCGTGTGCCAGGAGAGGCCCATCTTCAGAGTCTGCCTGTTGATGTTCAGTGACAGGAGAGGCCCATCTTCAGAGTCTGCCTGTTGATGTTCAGTGACAGGAGAGGCCCATCTTCAGAGGCTGCCCGCTGATGTTCAGTGACAGGAGAGGCACATCTTCAGAGTCTGCCTGTTGATGTTCAGTGACAGGAGAGGCCCATCTTCAGAGGCTGCCCGCTGATGTTCAGTGACAGGAGAGGCACATCTTCAGAGTCTGCCCGTTGATGTTCAGTGGCAGGAGAGGCCCATCTTCAGAGCCTGCCCGTTGATGTTCAGTGGCAGGAGAGGCCCATCTTCAGAGTCTGCCCGTTGATGTTCAGTGGCAGGAGAGGCACATCTTCAGAGCCTGCCCGTTGATGTTCAGTGGCAGGAGAGGCGCATCTTCAGAGTCTGCTGATGTTGAGTGGCAGGTGCGTACGGCTGTGAGACAGAGCCGCCGTAGAGAAAGAGCATTGCAGCGTCAGAGCCACGGGCGGGGCCTGCGATTCCGCAGCGACCCTCTCTCCGCGCCGCCCGCCGCTCGGAGCGCGCTCAGTGGCAGATGGTGTTTTGTGGGTGCGCAGGAGTGTCGACGCAGACTCCACAAACTGAGGCTCACGGCTCGGCCATCTGTAGCCCCGTTTCAGACGCCGGAGCTGTCTGCCGACAGGAACAATGTAATTACCGCACGAGTCTGCGGCGCTGAGCCTTCCCATCGCCTGCAAACCCCAGATGCATGTCGTACAAGTTATTACTCTGCCGTCCTCCTCATCTCAACATGCTCATTACCCTGGCATTGAGCAGGCACATAAGGCTGTCCTCCTGACTGTAATGGCAAACCTGTTAGCATTATGCAGCGCAGTACTCGGGTCTGTTTATTAGTGCCCGCGTGTATTAAACCGAATTTTATTTGTTGTTTATTTGTTGTTCGTTTTGAGAGTGCAAGCGAAGTGAAGAACAACCGTCTTGCGTACCTACCTACACAATCAAAACAAGAGCTACAAATGCAATTGAAACACAGTTATGAAGATAAACAAGGCGACGGCCGTCTCAACAGTTCCAAAGATAAATCCCTACGATGGTCCTGTTGAGGGGTTCAGATAAATATATCTTGGCGTCAATAAACCCATCTCCCGACACAGATGGAATTTCTCTCTTTCTGAGATGTTATTTTCCTGTGCTAGTGCGGGATTTAGGCTCTTTGCGGTTGCTGATTGTCATTGAGCCGTGTGTCTGCATGCACATACTTAATCATTCCCCTCGTGTGTCATTTGATTGAATTTGCAAAGTGACCGCTGCGTGTGGCGCGCTCTTCCTGTGCCTTCCTGTGTGGCGCTCACTTGATTGTGTTTTCAAAGAGGAAGGCGGGTGGGGGGTGAGGAAGGGAGAGGGAGAAAGACTGGAGGAGAGAGAGAGAGAGAGCGCGACGGGGGGAGGGAGGGAGGGAGGGAGGGAGGGAATCAGTCCAGGTAATTCAGACAGACCGGACAGGGCCCGCGTGAGCAGCAGAATAATGAAAGTGGTAATTACAGAAAAAAAAAAAAAAAAACAGGAAGTCGTCAGTAATGTGTCGTCCTCGCACTTGGTGACTCATCGGGCCCGAGCCGTTCTTTGTGTGCGAGCTCTTCTAATGCAGGCAGGTTCACTCGGGCCGGGGGGACTGCAGGTCAGTCTGCTAATCCAGCCCATAGCCACTGGCCCTGCTGGACTGAGGGAAGACCTGGGCTGGAGTGTGGAACCATCATTTCTCAACACAAGGGGGAGGGGGGAACTTTAACTCGGATGCACAGTTTATTATTAACAGCCGTGTATCACTATGTTCGCAGGAAATGCAAATACGGTAATTCAAATATAATAATTACAATGCGGTGCATGTCCGCAGGCAGTCACCGTGCGTGCGACAGCACTGTGCTTGTACAAAACTAATAAACGGTTTGTAAACATCCTTCTCAAAGGAGATGCAAGCCTTTTCATCAGATGAGAATTGCAATAAAATGTGTGATTTTTTACATTTATTTTTACAGACAACAGAACATATGACAATGTATGAAATTGCGTACATTATATTTAAAAGAAAGAACGGGGATGCCCATTTGTATGGGTAATTGCCACGGCCCAAAGCATTAATATTTGTTTTGGACCTTGGTGCATACAATGAACTCAAGGATGACGGCGGATTGGAGCCATGGGCTGTGTGGTACAGGAAGGTGTGTCCGATCAGGGTGACCAGCTTCCTGTTTTTATCTGCCCGTCTCTGTGTTGACCGCGTGTGCTCTCCGCCTCCCTCAGCAATCACCGTGAGCTCGTAAAACAGCCAGTGATTAAGGCACGTGATTGGGGCCTATCAAAACTAATGGCGTTACAGCGGTGACCTTTGTCAGCAGGGCTGTGATGAATCACTTCATGCGGCTCAGTGTCCTTTCTCAATAGCTAGTTATTACACACACACACACTCTCTCTCTCTCACTCTCTCGCCCAGCCTCTTGCTTGTTCCCTCTCTCATCCTTAAATCCATTTTAGGTGTTGGGAAATTGAACTTCAAATGCGAAGCAGTACTAAAAGCTCTCCTCACCATTAGCCTCAGTGAAATATCAACAGCCCCTGCCAAAACCAATCCCCCTGTTCAAGCAGTGCTTCCACCAAGTGGTTGGAAAGGGAACTGCCAGGTTTAATGGGCAGGGTGTTTATGAATAGCTGCATTGTGGGCATATACTCATTAAAAGTACAATGGTGTGTTCTAATCTCAACTGTAGGTCTTTTTATTGGATTGATTTCCATTAGTGCTGTTGTAACACACATTCTAAATGAGTCAGTTTGGAGATTCAATAATTCTTGTCTCAAAAATCATCTTACGATTAATTTCAAGTTTGATTAATAGTTTCTCTATGTATCGAACATATAAATGACTACTAACAGCTTTCTTAGTGTGTATAATAGGATAGCGGCTGTATACTTGTTTTTTTTGTCCTCCAACAGCACCTATTATGTTAATCTTGTGTCTCTTTCTCCCTTTCTCAGCGGAGGGGCTGCCCCAGGTGTTCTACTTCGGGCCCTGTGGGAAATATAACGCCATGGTGCTGGAGCTGTTGGGCCCCAGCCTGGAGGACCTCTTTGACCTGTGTGACCGAACCTTCTCCCTCAAAACCGTCTTAATGATCGCCATTCAGCTGGTGAGTTCTTCTGTCCTCTTGTGCCTGTACTGTATGTCTGTCTGTCTGTGACTGGTCTACACGTCTCTCTGCGAATGTTTGTGCGTTGAGTTTGTTGTGTGCCTTGTATTGGTGTCTGTGTATGTGTGTGAGTGTCGCTTACGCACGTGTGTGTTCTCCACTGATGGTCCGCTCACATTTCTCCCCAGATCTCCCGGATGGAGTACGTCCACTCCAAGAACCTCATCTACAGGGATGTGAAGCCAGAGAACTTCCTGATTGGGCGGCAGGGCAACAAGAAGGAGCATGTCATTCACATCATAGACTTTGGCTTGGCCAAGGAGTACATCGACCCCGAAACCAAAAAACACATCCCTTACCGGGAGCATAAGAGTCTTACCGGAACGGCCCGCTACATGTCCATCAACACGCACCTGGGGAAAGGTGGGCTGTTCTTCCAGGCTTTTAGTTTGAAAATTGCTGTAGAATCAGCTGTACAACTGACTCCTGCCATATGTATGTACGTAAAACTATAAATACACTTTTGCAAAAGCTGAGCTTTTGAAGTTTAAATTGTAAAATGATACTGTGTACACTCGGGACATATGGCAGAGTCTTGTGTTGACACCATCCTTGGGCTCATAGGGGGTTCCACTGACCTGTTAATTCTGTCGTGACTGTATTTCTGAGGATTAAAATGCTCTCCGCTGTATTATTCATGCAATGCAATTCATAGGAAAATTTATATATCCTTTTTTATTTATGCTCTTCATGAATTTGTATACATTACAGTGCTAGCGCACATACGCCCACATGTTGTATACAGTACATGCACACGCGTGCATATAGAGTTAAACTCACTCTCTCAGAAAAAGCCGTTGATGTCTGCATTTGCTCTGAAGTGTATGTTGAGTGCTTGTATTTATGCATATGAGATATTTCATTGCTTATTATCTGTAACATGCTGTTAATTACATCCCACCCCCGCTCCCACTGCCATTGATCTGGACCGTTAACAGCAGCACAGAACTTCACATACCCGTATCATAATAACATAATATCTTATGTTATATATAATAATACGTCTTTAGAATTTATCTTGATAAAGTGCATACATTTTAATTCAGTCCAGTATGGTCCTTAAGAATAATGCAGGTTGAATATTAACAAAGGCTTCTGCTGCAGTGCTGGCAAACTGTAACTTGTTGTAATGATTGTAGCAGTTCCCAATGTTCTAATGAAAAACTATTTCAGACCCTTATGTAGATGCCGGCAGGGATGTTTCTCCTCTTGGCCACCTGCTGCCTGAGTGTTGCAGGTCTTGTGATGAGGAGCTGTAAAACGTGGAGTGTTAACCTTGCGGAGGACAGCACTGTTCTCATTGTTCAATGCATGGAGCTTCCCTTTCCCCAACAGATCAGTCAACCTAGTCAGATAATTGTCTGCTAATAATTTCCTCATACTCACAAATGATCTTTGCAGCACACTGCCGAAACAACGTGTTACTTGTGTGTAACAGAACAGTGGAAAGGTTTGAGTGTGGTTACTTTAATTCTGTAAAGTGTTTTTAAAGGAATAGATTTCTTTGAAAATTATTCATCTTGACCAGGTTTTCACGCAAAAGTCTCATATCTGTGATTACTTTCACGAAACCATGGCAAAAAATTGTTCTTTCATAGTTTTCATCATGTTGCTGAGCTTTGCTGCTTCAGTCACTCTGTGGCCGGTTCCTCCTGATCCTTCACCCTGCCTGAACCTGAGGAGGCTCGGAGTAGACCTTCCCGGGACTTTCTGGACCAGTAGTTTGGGTTACAGTTCACAGTTTGCTGCATTGCTTGCGGGGAGCGTGCGGTCACACGGTTGTGACGTTCCTCTGCTCTTGTGCCCTGTGTTGCAGAACAAAGCCGGCGAGATGACCTGGAAGCCTTAGGTCACATGTTCATGTATTTCCTCCGGGGCAGTCTCCCCTGGCAGGGCCTGAAGGTACGTTGTGCACCGGGACGCCCCAGACGTTTGAGGGGGAGAGACTGTGAGAGCAGGGAGGGGGAGAGACGTGTGACTCTTGTGTTCCTCTGCTGCAGGCGGACACCCTGAAAGAGCGATACCAGAAGATCGGGGACACCAAACGCAACACTCCAATCGAGGTTCTCTGTGAGAGCTTCCCAGGTAGTGTCTAACCCTAACCTTGCCCTCGCTCCATCCCTGCCCCACCCCTGCCCCACCCCAACCAGTGCAGTTCACGGTCCAGCGGCGTAATCTCAGGCTTTGATACATTCTGCTCTTCCATTCCACCAGAGCAGAGTATGTTTGAGGCTCTATAGTGGCCATCATGAGCATCACGCATACACAAACGCCCCTCTCTGTAGATGTCGGTGCACACACACCCTGGGGCCGTTTCCTAACCTGTGTGGTGTGCTCTCCTGTGGGTTGCTATAGCTGCACTAAGCAATTGATGGTCCCCATGCCCTTGGCCCATGGGCAGCTAGAACATAAGCAGTTTGTCGTTTTGCTACGGTGACCTCAATCTGTCATGTCCTTCTGAAAACTTCAGTATGCAGTCAGCCTTTTTATTACAAAATTCATAACATTTTAAATTTGGCAAGCCCTCGACATCTTTATTTGAAATTCCATATATACAGTCAGCCTTCATTTTAAATTCAGTGTACTCTCAGCCTCAGTGTTTAGCTAGCCTATTTATTCCACGTTCAGTTCTGCGGCATTCCATGCTTCTTATCTTTTACTGTGGGGTCCTTCGGTCTGGGCCCTGCCTGTTATCTGATGGCTGTCGTGCTGACCTGTAGCCCTGTCTGTTTTGGTGGCTGCGCCTTGCAGAGGAGATGGCGACCTACCTGCGCTACGTGAGGCGGCTGGATTTCTTCGAGAAGCCGGATTACGAGTACCTGAGGACCCTGTTCACAGAGCTGTTTGAGCGCAAAGGATACACCTTTGACTACACCTACGACTGGGTCGGCAGGCAGATTGTGAGTATCGCTGATACGGCGTCGTCGACCTCTGCACCTGCGGGTGGGGCGGGGAAGGGAGTGTCCTTGGGGCCCGTTCCTGAGCTGGCTGTTCTGTGTCGCTCTTTCAGCCCACGCCGGTGGGGTCCGTTCACGTGGATTCGGGCGCGTCGGCAATCACGAGAGAAAGCCACGCCCACAGAGACCGGCCGTCCCAGCACCAGCCGTTACGCAATCAGGTATGTGGGCGGAGCCTTTCCTCCTAACCCCACCCCCGAGGCTTTTTCCTGGACCCCTCCCCATCTGTGGTGCAGACAGGGTTCAGTAGTCCATATTGTACCCTGACCATGAATCAGCAGGAATTATCACAAGAGCTGGGCGTTTTATAATCCTCAAGCCATTCTCACAATTAATGACTGTGGGCCGGGATTCAAGGCCTCCACTGCTCTCGACTGTAAAAGTCAGCTGCTCACCGGGCGCGGTGATTGATCTTGCAGATAAAATATAAATAAATAAGTGTGCAGCACATGCCCTGCACCAGGAGAGGAGAAAGCCCTGCAGATGAATTTGGGCGTAGTGCGGAGTGCGTCCCCTGTGAGAACGGGTGGTTGCGCTGGCCGCCTCTCCTGACCTGAGCGTGCGGCATCGTCGTTTGTCAGCGGCTGGGCTTGGTCACGCCGTCAGCGCGCTGAGGTCACGCGCTGCTGCAGCCCAGCTGGCGCTCCGCGTGATGTTCAGCTTCCTTCAGACACACGTCTGGCGCATCCGCGGTGACTCAAGGTCCTGCTGCTGTGCCTGGTGGGTAGAGCTGCGTCATCGAGGAGGGGCATGGTCAGAGCTGATGACATACCGGCTAGATCCTGCCTCTTCTGGAGCAGTCGGGGTGGGCATACTGGCAGTGAGGCATGGGGCAGACTTAAGGACTTCCCCACCGCACACTGCTCTTTGGTCAGCTACACCAGCTGCCCCACCCTCCACTGCCCTACCTCTGCCCTCATACACCCTGAGGCCCTGCCCCCTACCTCCCCTGCCTCCCCCAGATCGATGAAGCGTAAGCTTGCTTGATGCTTACCGTGGCAGAGCTGCATGTTCCATGAATTAGCCAATATTTAAAGGAGCAACAGCTTTGAATCAGCTCATACCTTAATTTTTTCCTTAAGCGAATCACTTTGTTCTTTCCACTTACTTTTTGATTTGCTACGACTGGACTGTTTTTGCTTGTTTTATTTTACCTGTGCAAGCCTGTCTACACTTATCAAATGAGTCCTCATGAACTCAGTTTTACATGTATAGCGGGGTTTGTTGTAGCAAAGTAGATACTCAGCTGGGGACAATGAAATGAGCTGTAAGATTGTTTTAAAATGGGATGTAGGACATGGATGGATTGGATTTGATAGTTAAAGGGGAATTCCACTGCAAAACCAAATTAACGTCATTTTAAAGATCAACAAGATGCTAATTAAGTCTGTTAGTGGCAGGCCAAAGAAAACCACAGAAATGTCAGCACCATGCATATTTGGTCGAGGTGTACGTCATAAAGATGAACACCCTTTCTCATTTTCAAATAACTGCAGTGGGAGGGTAATTTGAATTTGGTGATGCGTAGCTCCTCCCGACCTCCCGTACTAGGATAAGGGGGCATTCACCAAGCTAAGAGGAGGAGCTTGGCGTGTTCAGTAGTCTTGCCCGAATGTTCTACTCAAAATCTTCTGCATCTAAGTGCATGCTACCCACTCGTACACTGTTTCAGGTGTGTCTGGAGTATGTCTCCTATTCCCATTTGCAGTCTGCCAATATTTTCTCTCGCCCTGATTTTGTGGTTGGTGCTTCAAAATACATTACTTCCAAAATCTTAAACACTTCTCAATTTTCAGTTAGGCCTCGTGGCATTCTTCTTTTCTGGAGAACTTAAGCAGAAAAAATAAACCGATCTGAACACCATAAACTTAGATTTTATTTATATCGTGGTTAACTTGTTAGCGAGTATGAGTATCGCTTCCAGGCTGAATAGTAATTTCCCTACATCTGTATTCAGTACCGGTGAGCGTGTGACTGCAGTTGTCTGACGCCCATATTCTGCACATGCCCCCCCCTTAGTAGTCTGTAGTACAGCGGGTGCCTGGGGCATGCACTGTAGTTAGGAGCTCTATCTCTGCCCTCGCTGCAGGCAGATAGTTGTCAGAGCTCATTTTAATCTCGAGGGCAGCTACTCTTCTACAAATTAGAGACACCCAGGGACAGGTGGATTTCCCCTTTAAGTGTATAAATCAGCCCGCAAGGTCATCGGCATGATTTAAGTGGCTTGTTTGGGGAAATGAAAATCATTTCTGGGTAACTGCTCTGATGGAGAACTGACAGCAGTTGCCCGGTTAGTGATCGCAGGCGATGAGTCATCCTCCCCGTCTGAAACCCGTCACCGGGAACTTGCCGGACCTTTGAGCGGCAGTTTGCCTGAAACTACCTCTGCATCTCCGCATTCGTTATGTTGAAGAGCGGTGAAGAGCGGATTAATCTCTCTGCTGGAGAACGTCCAGGCCTCTCCGCCGCCAGCTCGGCTCTTCTCTGATTGGCTGCGCTGGGATGGCGCTACACAAGTGGGCATCTGTACCTCCGGTGTGGCCGGCGTGATCTGTAATCACGGCCGCCTTTCCCACACGCACGCTCGCCTTAACCACAGCCCGCTAGCCCGGAGAGCGTCTTCCCTCTGAGGAGAATGACCTTGCTCCTGTCCAATTACTGCACCAAGCAATTAAGCATAAGCACATACAGTCGACGTGCACTTCATTTGTTCTTATTTATTTTCCTGGCAGACAGCGGAGGCCTGCACAGCGTATATTTTCCATTTACACAGCTGGGCACATTCGCTGGAGCAGTTCACTTGGCTTAAATGCAAATAAGGGTATAAACCTGCAGCCTCCTAGTTATGCTCATTTTATTTATTACTTCTCTGCTACACCTGGCTGTGTCAAAAACGCACAAGGACGTTTGCCTGAAATGGCTGCGAGTCCATTTTGAAGTGTACACTATTTTTTTATTTTTTATTTTTTCCATACGATAAACTACTCCCTCATATTTTTCTACACCCCAGATAAGCCTGATACTAAGGTATCAAGTAGCTGGAGCTGACAGCATGTTTTGATGCGAACGGCTCGGGCCAAAATGAATGGGTAGTAAGACAGGGAATCGCTTTTTACTCACAGAACATGAAGAATGAAAGCTATGATTTTTTCCCTCTCTTGTTTGCAGTGAGTCTAGAAAGAAAAAAGAGTGCCTTTTGTCTGTTGCCAAGTCTCATCCTTGGAATAAATGATTGTGGCAGACAGACAAGGTTATTGTGTAGGATCAGCTATACTGTAATCTGAAATTCACACTGGGGGTGGGAGTTGCTGAGAGAGATGAGATCTGTGTTGATATTATGCCTTGTAAAGCTTTACTGGTCGAGGAACTAACTCTGTGTTCATGAACTGAAGACAAAAATTAGTTTGTGACATCTTTAAACCAATCCCATCTACACTACAGAGCAAGTTAATGATTGAGTTAACACATTTAGTGGGGCTAATATAGCCAGTGTGCATCCAGACATAGGCACCTTTTGCGTATTATATGTATTTATTTTCCTTTATTTACTTTATGGTTTCATTCTGTGATTTGATTGGACCAATTGCTCCTGATCACTAATGCTGTTTCCTCGCTTTGCTGCACCTTTTTTTTTCTGCTCGTCTGTTTGTCCCCCGCCCCGCCCCCGCCCGCACGACTCCCGCCACCCCGCCCCCACCAATGTCCCCCCCCCCTCCCCCCCTGCTCACTAACACCCGCTTCCCCCTGCCCACCTCACGCCCCACCCTCTGCTGCGCCCACCCCCCTCCCTCCAAGCAGACCGCCGCCTCAGACCGCCGAGGAGCATGGGAAGTGCAGCCCAATCGGCAGACAAACTCCTCCTACCTGAGCTCCCACCTGGCTGCGGACAGGCACGGGGGATCAGTGCAGGTACCGCACCCTCGCCGCTCCGCCCCCCCTCCCCGCGCTCGCCCTCAAACGCAGCGTCCCCATTGGACAGGAGAAACCATCATGTGCTCATGCTTGCTCCTCCGCTCTCCCCAGCCAACCCTCATGTTATTCCGGTTGTGTAAACACGTGAACCCCCCCCTGCAGGCTCTCAGCATTGTGCTGCATGGAGCATTACATTACATTACATTATTGGCATTTGGCAGACGCTCTTATCCAGAGCGACGTACAACAAAGTGCATACCCATAACCAGGGATAAGTTCGCTGAAAGACCCTAGAGGTAAGTACAATTTCAACTGCTACCTGTACAACAAAGATAAGGACAAGGGCCATTTTTTTTTTTTTTTTTTTTTTTTTTTTTTTTTTTGAACAAACAAACAAACAGAGCAAAAGTCACCAAAGTTAACTATCCAAACACTGCTTACCTAGCCAACTAAAATACTGATACACAAGTCACAGAGACAACAATTAAGGTTCACAGGGAGGTAGGGAGGGATGGGGAGCAGTGCTGACGTATCCATTCCCCTCGGGAATCTGCTAGGGCCCATATGGCAGGGGCAGACTGACTCATTCCTGATTCACCAGCTGTGGGCCCTGGTACAGGTTGTGCTGCTAAAGACAGCCAGCGGCGAGTGTTGTGTGGTAGTTCTGCAGTACTGGGTAAGGCCACAGTCTTTGAGCTACACGGCCACTGGTGGATTTTTTGGGCCCCCAAGATGCCTGTCAGTGAACAGGCTTTGCCACGATCAGTGAACCCTCACCATGGCTCTTTGTCTTGCAGTCAGTAACGCACGCTTGTTTGTGTCGACAATTTCTCAAGGTGGTCAGTTCAACCAATGGGGAGCTGAATGCAGATGACCCACTGGCAGTCCACTCCAATGCACCAATCACGGCACAGGCAGAGGTGGAAGTGGTGGATGAGGCCAAGTATGTATTAATTATTCAGCGTCCTGGAGAATTCTACTCTGCTCTGCTCTGTCCTCTCAGAATCTCTCCTCTCCCTTTCTCTCTCGCTCTCACCTTCTTCTGTTCTTTATCTCTCTCCCTCTGCCTCACTCCTCCCTAACTCCTTCCATCCCTCTCCTCCATTCCCCCCTGTTGTGAGGGTAGATCCGGCTCTCCTTCCCTCTTGTGACAATAGCAGCTGCTGTCTTCAGATCTCTGCCCCTTCATGGCACAGTGTAGGGATGGGATGATGATTGATATAACCGTATATCTTGTTTATTTAATCATCATAAATTTAGAGCAGTCATTACACATATAACCTGGCGTTACATTTTAGCGTGGGTCAGCCGCCTGTAAAACTAAAGAAGAAGGGTATAACTAGCTAGGGGCATTTATAAAAATAAAAAAAGGATGTTTTAGTGGGCCAAAATGGTTGCATTTACTTTCATCAACTGCACATTATTTTGTTGGGAAAAATTCATTATTTTGTTAAAACTTAAACTTATAACCTGCCATGGCCAAAATGATAACATTTTTAAAAACATTTCTGAGAAAATGATGGTTTCGTATTGGTCTAAATTAGTCCTTGATGTTTGTTTTAAAGGTACAATATGCAATTTCTGACTCCTCACAAAACTATTTATACGATTTCTCTTTTTGAAGTTCTCACTTTAGCTAACCAACTATATAATGAGCAGGCAACTTATTTGGCTATGGAACCAACTGGATATATAACAAAGATATGATCTTGTACTACAAATGATGCAACTGCAACTTACAGTTTGAGACAAATAAAGGTTTAGCTAAACACGCATGATTGAACACGTAAAGAGATAAAAGGTACGCGTTGCTGCCCAAATTTCACTCCAGAAAAGCGATCACTGAAATTCTGTATACTATTGCTTATCTAGTGAGAAAATAAGACCGGTTCGCTATCAGTAACAAGCAAATGAGCTGTTACTAGTTAGCTTCCTGAATTTACAAATATCCACCTGAAGCACAACGCTTGTGCAATTGCTACTATGTTCGTATTGCCTATATTGTATCGTAAGTGGATATTTGTAAATTCGTCAAGCTAACTACAGCTAATTTACTTCTTGCTACCAATAACAAACTGGTATGTTTTATAACTAGTAATGTCGTCTTCGCTTGGATAGTAAGCAATAGTATACAGAGTTTCAGTGATCGCTTGTCTGGAGTGCAATTTGGGCAGCTGCACGAACAATCAGAATAAGCCCCCACCAATTGGCTGTGGCAGTTAGAACCAATTTTCAACCAATGAGCTGTAATTGTTGTACAGCTGTACAATGTTCTGATACAGAGTGACGGCCCAACAAATGTACACTTTTAAACCAGAATTTATGGACTATAAACACAGGCAGTGTGAGTCAACATGTCAGTGAGCCCTTTTCCCTGATCGGAAGGGATTTACTATGGTCTTGTAACAATGTTTTAACACAAACATCTTCCCTATTGTACCTTTTAATATGGCTTTAAGACTTTAAGACTTATTTCAATAATTATTTAGATAATATTTGATATTATACACAGTGCTTGAGATGGATTCCAAATGAGAAGGAAGGAAAGTTAAAATCTCTTTTTAATATAAATAACTTCATGTTAAAATTCAGTTTATAGCAGTCACATATTCTACGCCTACTATGTAAATATTTAAATATTTATATTCAAATAGTTTTAAAAAATTGTCTATAAATGTAGTTTTTTTAAAAATATGCCTTCTGCAATAAAAAATACATATTTTTCAGTACTTACAGCTGACACTTAATTATTTTAAAATAATACTTACTTAAAGGTGTATGGATTACATTTTTGGTTTTACAGAGCATATGTAAAACTATTTTTATTCCTCGTCTGTATGCTGCCACCTCTAAAATCTGACAGCCTAGCTGTGTATACCTGGTTGGTTTAACAGCTGAGCTTCTCATGTCCATAATAATTATGTGCTGTAGAAAACGCGATAAGGAATGAACGGTGAGGCTTTTTTTCATGTCCATACGGTGCAGACTGGATCTCTATAAATGAAGGACCTACATTCTCATTAGTTAATGGTTTCACATATTCCTCAGAGATAGCTGTTCTGAGGATTGCATTGCAGCAGTTCTGTGTGGTTCGTGTGGGGGGATGGAGCCACTCCATCTCTGAGCCATCACCACTTAACCACCTTGTCCCACCACCTCCAGTTTTCCTTTTTTTTTTTTTTCTTTGTCTTTCTCTTAATTCATTCTTTTTTGTTTCTTACTTACTTGTTCCTTCGAGAGGTTTGTACCCCATCAGCAAGCTGTCTTTTCACTGCATGTCTTTTCATTCCTTTGATTCTGATGCGCAGGTTTGAAAGAGACTGCCAATGCTGTTGAATTAGCATGTGCTAATGTGCACCATGGTTTCCATGGTTATGCCTCAAAGCATGATGATCAAACATGGTTCAGAAACGTAGTCCCTTCTGTCTCCTTCACACTGCTCTCTCGAGCACTGATTTTATTGGCACTTCTCAAACGGATAGCTTAAGTAGCCTCTAACTGTTCCCGAAAACATGACCATACATTTCAGAACGGGCTGGCCTAGTCTCCCTCCACAAATGCAGGTTTAGTCCCCTCTCCCCTGAGCTTCCATATGTAAACTTAAGACTTGTTGTGCATGATCTGTGTAAGAATGTTTAAAATTGCAGCGCTGCATCGTGTACACATTTATTTTTCTTTGTCCCACAAGTGTTGAGTCCTTTCTGAATCAGAGATTAATATGGGACTTCATTGTGCTTCATTGTCCGTTAGTCATGATTAGCCTCAGAATGAGATATTTGACCTTCTGGGCATCAGTGAGAGGTATTTCAGGAGGTATACTAAGATCCCACATGAATAATTCTGAATGGATTTTTGGATGAACTGACTTCCTCATTTGATGTTTCTCCTTTCCCTCATTTTCATATTCCCTTCCAAATGGTGGTTTTCTATCTCATACACCTTCCCTTTCGCTCCTGTCTTTATCACCTCCTCTCACTCCCCCTCTTTCTCCCCCTCTTTCTGTCACCTTTCTCTCACTTCCTCTTTATTAGTCTCTTGAGTATTCTCTCTCAATGTTGTGTGTGGTTTCCTGCCTGCCCGTTCTTTCCTCTTATTATTGGAGGGTGAACTCATCCAGGGTATTGATCCTCTCTGTATTTGCCTGTCTCTGTACATGTGACTGAAAAGCCTTGTTTCAACTAGATTGTGTCCAACCCTACCTGGTTGGCTGCCTCTGTTGAACGCTAGTATTGAGGCAGTAAGGCTTCTGGAATCCTCAAAATGGTTTCATGTGCTGTCATTGGCTTGCTTTTGTGATAGACAGCACTGTAGCTGATTGCTTTGTGCAGGTTGATGATGGCACATTGTAGCCCGTTGTGGGGTTCCTGAAGCCTTGTTGTCCCAGTTTGAGTGAGTGGGCTCCTGGTGTTAACTTCAGGTTCACCTGTGTGCTGCTGTAAGCTTATTATATGTAATGTACTATCTTGGCCTGCCGGGTAGTAAGTCAAAAATAGTATTTGAGGGGTTTAAAAACACTGAAAGAATAAATTTTAGAAATGGTTGATTGATTTGCTTTTGATCCGGAGACTGTACACACAAGTTCCAGAGACATCTGAGTGCGGTTACTGGAAATTTGCTTAATTTCTGTGCGTGTACATCTTTGGTCACTTCATGGGAGGTCAGGTTATCCCTAAATATCAGTTAGTCTGGGAAGGAGAAATCTCCTGCTTTCTTGCACCTTCTTGTCCAGCTTAAAAAATGAAATAATTGTTGTTGAAACTTTTATCACTAAGTAGAACATTAACATTAAAGGCATACTATGCAGCATTTTTTTTTTGCTTTTGTTTTACAATCAAAAACGTCCCCACCATTCTCAACCCTGCCTCAAATGCCTCGAAGCACACCCATGATGACAAAGCTTTATATCATCTTCTTCCAGACTGTCTGAATCTCTTTTAAAAATATAGCAGTTGCTGCATTCAAACCAGTCAGGCAGTGCAAATTCTCGGGCCATCACAGCCACCCAGCGAACATTGCTACCAAGGCAGCCCACAAGGAGGGTTACGCCCCGAAACATCCAAAGAGCATTTGATGGTTAAAAAATAGGCAGTCATTTTTGTCCCTTTAAAATATGTGAATGTAGGCCACTATATGTTTAGCATTACAACAACCCAACTATAATAAAGCCAGACAAGCTATAATGAGGCAGAAGAGGTTGTGGTACATTTCCAGTATAGACGTGGCTAAAGGGTGTCGTTAGGCCCAAGATCTGAGTGGGTGGGGTGTTGGGGTCCTGTAAGTTTGTGAACGTTCATTTGAGGTCACATCAGAAAAATGTTGGGGAAGCCCTGAAATAGATGTGTATGTACATTAATGTAATGGTGTGTACTGTGAGTGCATGTGTGCACACTGTACAGGGGTGTGGTGTATGTATTCCAGGAGGGCCTCATTGTGTGAAAGGTGCCCTGGAAGAGTCCCTCCCGGCCTGTCTGTCTCGTGTCTCCCCTGTGCATGTGTGCCTGGCATGTGGATTTGTCCTCCCCATCATCACACCTCTGTGTATTAATCTCTCTGTCTTTTCTCTTTACACTCTCTGTAGCTGCGTGAAAATGCTCAACCTGTGGTGAGTCCCTCTCTCCAGTCCACATCAAACCGAAGGGAGTGGACCAGACTAGACTCGAATGAGGAATGAGCCAGTTAGATACAGCCTGTGCTTTTGGGGAGGGTGAGGGTGTGCAGGGATACCCGAGGGGGTTCAATTGGGTGGCTGCTGTGCTGCTGTGTGATTGGCCAACGTCTACTGTAGATGTGGCATCATACCCTGCAAGAACATATTAGAGTTTAAGCTTTTAATACCGTTTTACATCACGATGAGGCTTCTCTAACAGTCATAGCCTACAGAGAAGCCATCTGCAAATCAGTCATTAAAAGACGAAAGCGTTGCTTTCAAAACACTTCGCAAAGCAAGATATTCATAAGACTAGGATAAGTTAAAGCTTAATGAAACTTGAATTTAATTTGTCCCTAACACATTTGGTTGATAAATCTTATTACTGAAGACTAGCTTTCTGCCACCGGCGAAAAATAATTTTAAAAAAGTCATTTGCACGAATCCATAATTTTTGGAATGCGGGCTTTGGCACTGTAATATACTTTGCGGTAGCTTTCTGACGATGCAGCAAGCTGGCAAATGCAAGTGCGTTGGTGAATAGACCCCATTCCTGATGTCTCTTTACACCCTCCCTCTGACCTCCACAGCTGCCCGCTTTTGAGACCAAACAAACATCTCACAGACGCATCTAATTGAGATTGTGGGAGAGATGTCTAGCAATAAAGATATACATGAAACTTAGCAACACGTTCTTTACTGCAGGCCTCTGCATTCTTATCATTTACATGTCCCAATGTGTCTTCATCCTCAAAAGACAGCGTTACTAGCTTACTTAACAAAAGTAGACCATAAGAGACTTTTTATAAGTCTGTTCTCTAGTATATAGAGACATATAGATATGTAACATGTAGTATGGGTCATTTGTGGAGAGCCTGACTATTCTCTTATAAAACAGACTTTCTTGCTGGGACAGGGAGATGTGCAGGTCCACACAGAGTAGGGGTTACATATTGCACTGGGGTTAATAGTGTCAGTGTTTTAGGAGGCCTGTACACCCCACTGGAGCTCACCAACTTTCAGTGCTGATATCTTTGGGGGGGAAAGGCCCATGACGAGCCTGACCGCTTTCTTGTGTGTCATAGTCTGGAGCTCTCTCCACTGCATGATCTTCACCATCTTCACAGGACCATTCTGTCGTGTGGTCGTCGTCATTTTAACTGTACCGTTTTGGCCATGTGATTGTGCTGGATGTGCTTATGCTCTACCGCATAAGTATCTGTGATTTTAAAAAAAGTTACCTTTTTAAATGTGTCTTATACCCAGTCACATTCATTTTTAGTGACCGAATAAAACACTTTCTTTTTTTCTTTCAATAGTGGCTGAAGGTTTTTAATACAAGCTCTATTTAGTGGACGGGATGCCACGACCACACATTTTGGGGTCCTTTTAGCACTAACCCAGAGTTGATTGGTCCATTTGCTAATACTTATTCTCTTAAAATTACTGACTTTATTTGTAATTTGAACTAACAATTCAATAATTGTGTTTGTGCTGAAGTGCCATGCTGGAAGAAATTCCAGAATTAAGGTCAAGCCCTCTGTAGTATAGGACATCCTGTCATGAGCTTGGCTATGTGGTTCTTTGAGTCCTTCTGCAGCTTAGATGAGACCATCTCCCCCCTTGTGATTGAGAGGATGAGCCTGTGCTGTCTGTGTGGAAGTTGAGGCGGTTTTTGGGTGAAGGTGTAAGGGAACATCTCTCTCTCCCTCTCTCCAGGTGCTGCTGCTTCTTCAAGCGGAAACGGAAGAAGAACACCCCGAGGCACAAGTGATCCTCCTCCTCCTCCATCCTGTATCGTTTGGTTGGGTGTGTTTTTAAAAAGAGAAATCTACAAAGGAAAATGGGGGAAAAAAATAAAAATACTAGAAAAAGAAGAAAATGAAAAAAGAAATAAACGAAGAGTGCCTGAAAGATGTTGAGCTGAATTGGCGCGAGGGGACTTGCTGATGAGAGGCATGCACGTTTAGTCTCTACGGGAATTGCCCCCAACCCCCCCTCCACTCTATTTCTCACACACACACACACACACACACACACACACACACACACACACACACACACACACACACGCACCCACCCACCCGCGCACACACACGCCTTTTTTTTTCTCTTCGGTTCATGCAAGCAGGTTAAGGGCTTAATGGACATGACCCTCCAACTGGGATGTAGAGGAGACCGGCGGCCCCTGGGGGCGACCCTGCACCTGATTACCTGCTTTTTCGTACCACTCCTCCACCCGCCCCCTGTCCTCTGGGGGTGCTGTCTTTTTCTATTTATTTATTTTTGGCTCCAGTGGGAGTGAAAGTGAAGAGCTCAGGCGCCCGGTGAGGAGGCAGGCTGGCGGGGCCCTGGCTGTGGGCGGTCGGACCCTGGTCCTCCTGCGGTTCATACGCCGTTCGCACAGCAGCAGGGCTGGGGGCTGCGTTACTGGTCACACAGTGCTGGGCGCGGAGCTAGCAGGAGCTCTATACATTCCTGTCTGTGTTTGATTTATGTCCCGTTTATTGATTGTACTGGACCATGCTGTTGGTCAGTGGTCAGACAGTAGTGGTCTAGTGGTCAATCAGTAGTCTTAACAGTGGCCCTTGCTTTTTGGCTGTAACGTACTCTCGAGCCGTCTCTGAATATCTGGCATTAAATGCAATTGTAATGCATCTTATTTTAGACATTGCCACTTAATGTGTTGCGGGTATCTTTGTAAGATTTCAGTCAGTATAAAAATCTAGGGGGTGATGGATTTCCCTCTCGGCCAGGCGATGTGTTTAGTGGTGTGCTGATCCTGTGAAGCGGGTTGAGTTGTTGGCCGTGGCTGCTCCCGTGCCTCTGTGTCCACACTGCCTCAATGTGCACTCTGTCTGCAGCGTGGACTGAAGGCAAAGATGTCATCACCCAGAATGTAAGAGCAGGAGCTTGCCCTTGTTCTCCCCTTTGCCTGTGCAGTGGTCGCCCCTGTGTGTGTGTTTGTGGATGGGAGAAAGCTCAGGTGCTAGCCTTGCACAGCAATGCCAGTGGGCAGCCAGGGGCCACTCTTGCTGGTTGAGAGCCAAAAGGAAAAGATAACTACAGTATGAATATGTTAGGCCGCTGTATTCTGACAAACTCTGTTTAAAGCTGCTTGTTTGAAAGCATTCTCAATATTCCACCGCCACACATTACAAATCATTCCAACTGCCTGCTTCTCGGCCTTTTTTGTGGTAAAATGGGCATGTGTTGTTTGAGCCCTCATGACTGTTGCTCTGATTTCCTGACAATCTCATACCAGTCCAGTACCTAATTAATTCCTGCTCCAGGATTGTGATCGGTCAGTGCGATAGTCAGGATAGGTGGGATTGTGGGCATGAGTGGAGATGCTGCTCCTAGTGACTACTTGTGCTGTTCTCTGGTGTTTTCGCTCACTGAAAAAATTGGGTGGGCTTTAACTGAGAGAGTTATTTCCTTAGCAGAATGGTCAAATTTAGAAGGTTGTATATTAAGAATATCTTTCCTCATACTGATGCTTTATGCTTTCCAGGTGAAAACGAAAAGAAATTAGGAAAAAGTGGAATTATTTACTCTCCAAGATCACTTTGGAAATAGCCTGCAAAGTAGAATGTTGATAGAATGTAGAAACAGGCCTTGAGAGGATTCACTTTGTTCAGTGGGCCTTTTAAAGTCTCTGTAACTGGGGATGGGGGAATGATTTAATTTCCTTTCTGCTATTCCAGTACTGCCTTCTCACTCCAGTAATGAAGTATTCTAATTTGAAGCACGGCGAAACCGCAAGCTTTTAGGTGATCTGTCTCACGTACTGCCCTACATTGTAAATGTCCTGACCTGGGCGCTGATTGTTAGATTTTGTTGCGTACAGTGCTGTTGTCTTGTTCCATCAAACAGTGCGTGCCCCAGAGAACTGTGCTGCACTCCAGAGACAGTGACCAAACTCCAGGCCTGGGTCTGGGGATACTGGAGAGTGGACAGACTCAGTGTGGGACCATGAGTGCACTCTTAATACACTGGCACCAGCTGCCCCTGCAATCTCTACTGTTCAATGCCTTAACCAGTTCACCGCTCAGCAGAGCCGATCAGGGCCGCGCTCTGGGGCCCATGGCGAGACGCCATTTTGTTCCTTTGCGACTCTTTCTCTGCAGGAACCTGGAACTCTTACATCCTGGTTCAGAGCAGCAACCCAGACTGGGAGAGGGGCCCCCCCCCTCCTTCAAATGAGAGGCCCACATTTTACACTCTTCACAAGATGTCCATTAATGCCAACTATACCAAATTCAGTCTTCTGTCAAAACTCAAGGCACTGAGCGATGAGAAATGGACTCCTGGCTTCCGTTTAGTTTGGGTTTTTTTGTTTTATTTTTTCCCCACTCCCCTTTTTTTTTATCTTCATATGAACTTTGACATACGACGTATGCCCCCATAAACAGAGCTGCCATGCTGAAATTGGGAATGTCACAAAGCTGGGATTGCTCGGTCTCCTTCGACTAGGATGTCAGCAAGATTCACCAAAAGTGACTGCGTTCACTCGGGAAAGGAGCGCACGGGAAGAAAGCCAGCAGAGGTTCTCTGGAAAAAGTGTATTTTCATTTTTAATATTCCTGTTGTTTGTTCCTCTCAGATGTAGCAGAGGATTTGCTTTGAATGAATGCAAAAGTGGTAAATGTAAGTAGTGACAATGTTGCCTTGCTTTTTTCTGTTGACACCTGTTCGCTGCATTAATTCCATAGGGTTTTCATAATTTTTTTTTAAGAATTGTATTTCATTTCATAATATATACTAAATGTGAACTGAAAATGTATGATATACTGTAATCTTTTTAATCCAAATGGCCATGCTTTTCTGGGGAAGAGTGAAACCACAGCTGGTGACTTTTGACTGCACTACATTTCCCTTGTTGTTTACCTGAGGTGAGATCCCCAGTCCTGTACTGTACTGTTGAGCTTGTGACAAATTACATGACTTCATCTGTGTTGTAATAGCAAAGTAAAATATAAACAGAAGCCTAATGGACAAGGTTATTTCCTAGTATTTATGAAATATTATCATTTTACCAAAATTCTTCCTTTTTATTACTCCCTTCATAATTCTCAAATGTATATAAATATATTTATACACAGACCTACATACATACACAGTATGTGTTTGTTTGGTGTGTGTACGAGTATGTGTGTGTTTGGTGTGTGTACGAGCTTGTGTGTGTGTGTGTGTGTGTGTGAGAGAGAGGGAGAGCGCGTGTGCGCGTGCATGTGTGTGTGTTTATGTGTGCGCGTGTGCATGTATGTTTGTAATTAAGCTGAATCCATTAAATATAACACTAGTCTATGAAATTCACCTCCTGGTGGGGTGCTGGAATTGGTGTCTTATACAGACAAACTTGTCTTATTACAACACCACCATTGGCTGCCACCAAGGGCTCAAGATGACTTCATACAAACATCTTTGTACAACAGGACTGTATATTTCTGTGCTCGGAAGTCTGTATACGTGTATAAGTTCCCCCTCCCCCCCACCCCCCTCTCTTAATTTTGTGATGTGCTTCAGTTGCTTTGCAGTCTAAATTAATATGTCAAATGTACTTGAATATGGGGGGGGGAAAAAACATGGGAGTAGAGTTTTCTTTCAGGTCTTTCACTCATAGCAAAAAGATTATATTTTATGTGAATGATTAGTTTCTTGAGCGAGTTGGTATTTCACTGCTAAAATGATGCATCATGTGCCTCTATATTCTGGATGCATTGCAGACTCTTTTCTGCAGAGCTTTCAGTCCCAGATGTATACCTGGGATCAGTTGAAATGCCACTAATTTTAGCTGCAGCCATTTTGTATATTTAATCAGAAACGGGGTGAATGCTGATCCACGGTCTGTGCTTTTAAGTTTTAAGGGTGATTTCTGGGCCTTCTTTACTGGTCAGGTCAGGTTTGGGTGTGTTGGCTGGCTGATATGAATTGCCCGTCCGCTGTGGGGTGCTCTATCTGTTGTGTTCTCTGAGCAGCTTTCCATTTTCCATGCCCAGTATGCTGTTCAGTATATTTTCAGAACTGAGCTTCTCTCTTAGATGTGTGGCAACCGGGGTTAGAGGGCTGTCCCCTCTGGCTTTATTCTGCTGATCCCTTGACTTTTTAATTATAATTTTTTTTATCTCTGCCAGAATTGTAGTTTTCTGCGGGTGGCGTTGTCATCGGTCAAAGGTTCGGATCAGACGTTGCAGGGAGAACAGGGACACCTGCTGGACAGTCTCCCCAGTAGTAGAATGTTATGTAACCCACACGGGGCACTGCACTGAAATGCTCACACCGGTTTGTATTGGCCCGGGAGAGTGAACTGACTACTATGAATCCTTGATTCTTTCTCTCCTGTCTGCTCTCCCTGATGCCAGCCCATTGACTGCGAGGTCTTTACCAGTGAACACTGGAAAGATGAAGCAGACATTTTAGTGATTTCCTTGAAGATGGTGTCATGTCATCGACCCGTTAGAACTTGTGTGTGAAGTTGAAAAGTGTTAGAGACAGAGACATGCTTTTCCAGTTAGGAGGGAGCATCCAGCAAGGAGTTGTAAGATCATCCTTGTTGGGAGCTGATCGTATTTTCCTCTTCAACCAAAACGGATCCTGTTCAGAGTCTGTGCAAGCCTTCCTTCTGGTTTTTGCTGAGATCACTTTTCTATTTTGGCTGTTCTTGGCTGATATGTACTCTTCCCTTTAAGTTGACAGACTTGATGTGAAGTCTCTTGGGAAAATTAGAAAATGACTTGCATTGGTTTCTGACTCCATTGCCTTTCTTATAGCAAATAATAAAAATGGGCATTTTTGGTATTTACCTTTTATTTTTTATCGGAACTACATTTAGTTTGCTTCTTTTTTCTTTTATTTTTTACTACATTTGCTTTTTGTTTTGCCAGCATCACAGATAAAGGAATAAATTATATTGTACCTTTTTAAGAATATACATTTTTAAAAAGGATTGCACAAGTGCTCCAAGAAGGAATTCCTATTCCCATTTTCATGGGTTGTCAGAATGTACAAAGGGTATCTAAAGTCCTGTCTCCATTGGTTGCATCTGCATGGCAATTTGGACCCGGAAGCGATTGGTTCCATAAACGGCTTTCTTGTAGTCAGCTCTGAGCATGTGGCTGTTACACTGGTATCACCTTTAGCCATAATTGTACTTTAATTCTAAACACTTTTTTAAAAATCTAACCAGAATTGCCACAATCTTACTCTCGTTAAGTTGATTTCCAGAGCGCACATTTCTCTTTTTACATTACATTACATTTCAACATCTATTCCAGACACTTTGCCTCTTGATGAGTGTCATTTGTTTAGAAATGGCCGGTGTCACCAGTTTGTCATGTTTTCTCCCTGCATGTGTCAAAATGGTGTGCAAAACCTCAACAATAAAGCTGCAGAAAGAGAGAAAGCTGATGGAGCATAATTTATGTTGTCTTTGGTTCTTTGGCACTTTTTAAGTCGCTATACTGTAGATTTGTCTCCGTTTCAGATGGGGAGAGGGTGGGTAACAAACATGACTGCAATATATAATTATTTCCAATTGTAAAATTGTACAAAGTTCACCATTGTTTTTATGTTAGTTGGATTCTGTAAGACAAGCCTGATTTTATTTTTATTTTCTTCTTCAAAACTGTGGAAATCAGACATGTACAGTACAAGAGTCTATTTTTCCTCTTGTCCAGGCAGTGGTTTCAAAGCTATGGTTAAGAGTCGAGTCTTAAAAACTGTATTATGAATATTGTGTTGAAATGAATGTCACTTCAAAAATGTATTTGAATGGTTTATCCTGGTTAAGGGCTTCAATCCTGAAGGACCCATTTTGGTTTTCTGATTTAGATTTTTTAAAAATCATTATTATTATAATAATTATTATTCTTCGTATTATTTTTTAAGTTACAGAAAGATAAAGGTCCTGATTCTCTTAAATGCCTATTTTCCAGAGGCTTCATGTGAAAATGTCACGTGACCTTTAAAATTTTCACTTTTTACTCCCTCCACACTTAAAGGGAAACTCAAGTTTGCACCCTTTTTTATGTAAAATAAAAAATCTCTCTTAACCTTTCTTTTGTTTAAGTGTCAGTTTTTCCCCTCCTAGAAACTTGGGCATCACAAGATTCATTATATAACAGGCACTTGTATACTGGCTTGGAAATGGTTTCTCAGTGTAGGGTAAATGGGTAAATGGGCGCTTCAAAAGCTGCATGAGACTAGACTGTTTACAGTCATTGCTAGTATATTAATTTGACATCTATCAACATTTTTTGTTAACATGAAAATGATTTCTGTGCCAAAGGTGTCAACATCAGCATGTTGTCACCACACATAATTGAAGACATGCTTTTCTAAAGTCTAAAATGTGTTCAGTCATAACCCATACTTAAAAAAATTGACACTCATTTTGCAATTGAAAAGATATGCTGCAAATAATGTTTTTGCTTACATTTGAGCAGGAATTGCATCCTTACACCATCAATTCTTCCAAAGGCTACACTTAACAGTGCTATGAAAAAGTATTTTCCTGATTCCCTCAATTATTTGTCATACTGAAGGGTTTCAGATTTCTAGGCAATATGAGTAAACTCAATACATTTTTAAAATTTTGTTAAATGCCCATATCACCCTTGTGAAAAAGTAATTGTCCCTTAAACTTAACGGGCTGCTTCAACTATCAGCACTAATTGAAACCAATTGCTTCCTA